>NW_015508514.1:0-1303 GCF_001515645.1 Sinocyclocheilus grahami | reverse complement strand
AAAAAAAATTAACTAAATAAAAAAGATTCACATATGAGCATAAAAAAACAAGTGCATACACACCTATTGTGGCTCGAGCGATGTCCTGAATTTTCTCTCTAAATCAAATGGAACTAGAAAGCGATTCTCACAAGGAGAAGTAAATAGAGAAACTGTTATGCGTTGTTGTATAATCAGCTCTGAAATTCCTCAGGCTTTCGGATGGAAATGCACCTCAGGTCTGCACTGGATTAGAAGGTCCAGGTTTATACTGTTTGTGGCACGAACAGACTTTTCCATGAAGCCCAGGAAAAGATGCCTCAGCTTGACTGAAGTTGTTGTGCTCCCTCCGGAATCCCTTGGTTAACCTCTGTGCTCGTACCTGCTGTGTCCTGAAGCTGGTCCAGCGTCCGGGCCGGTGGGGTGTTACTGTGAGGAACAGAGTTCCTCAGATGCAACAGAGAATCTACTCGGGGTAGATTAGTGTGCCGGAGTTTGTGTCTCATCATGGATGTGAAGGGGGGGAGGGGATTATGGGTACATTAAAGATTTTAAGGCATAATTACGGACTCTTTGTTTAGCTGTTGAGTGGGACAAAGGCAGAACATTTTTTGTTTTACTTGAGCAATTATGAGTGGGGTTATGTATGTCTTCTGACTCTCAAAGTTCAACCTTTTAACTCATAAACACAGACACACACCTATAGGTTAAACATGTTCATTCTACTGTTAGGCCATAAACCTGACTGACTTGAATAAGTCACACATCTAAAACACTCACATCAATAATTTTAGTTTTATTGTTAACTTTTTTTAACCCCTTGTGATGAACCTTCCCATACTAAAGCTAAATCATACTAAATAACTTTTTGAAATATTATCTGGAAAAAGTATACTTGTTTAAATGTAAATGTTATTTAGTTTTTGTATTTATATTTACTTTTATATCATTAATTATGTAATTGTAAAATTGTTTATTATTTTATACCCTGCTGTTCAAAGGTTTGGGGTCAGTTTGAATACTTTTATTCAACAAGGGTGCATTAAATTAATCAAAAATGACAGTTAAGACATTTATAACATGACAAATTGTATTTTATTTTTCAAATAAATGCTGTTCTTATGAACTTTCTATTCATCAAATAATATATCACAGTTCCCATGAAAATATTAAGCAGCACAGCTTAAGTATTGATTATTATATGAAAAATTACTTGAATTTCAAATCAACCTATTACAATGATTTCTGAAGGATCATGTGATTCTTAAATTTTAATATATAACGATGCGATGCATTGGTTTAAAAAGTGTGCATCGGCTACAAG
>NW_015508513.1:21649-21995 GCF_001515645.1 Sinocyclocheilus grahami | reverse complement strand
TTTAACTTGTTAGAAACATCTTTCATATGGGCAAGCTTTAGTCTTTTAACGTGGCAAAAATCAACTCTCTGTAAGAGAGAAAGAAGGTTTTCAGCATATGAGGCCTTGAATTCTCTTCATTTGCTTTGTTGCATTCAAATAGTGTTACTGTTCACAGAAGCACTAAACTCAATTTCTTGTGCTTTGAAGCTCTAACATAACTTCAATAGCATAAAACTCTAAACACATTAAAATCTGACTTTCTGCATTGCAAATAACATTTCATTTAACTTGTTAGAACCATCTTTCATATGGGCAAGCTTTACTCTTGACACTGAATAAACCAACTTTCTCTAACAGAGAAAGA
>NW_015508513.1:21149-21607 GCF_001515645.1 Sinocyclocheilus grahami | reverse complement strand
TTTGTTGCACTAAAATAGTGTTACTGTTCACAGAAGCACTAAACGCAACTTTTTATGCGTAGAAGCTCTAATATAACTTCAATAGCATAAAACTCTAAACACATTAAAATCGGACTTTCTGCATTGCAAATAACATTTCATTTAACTTGTTAGAAACGTCTTTTATACGGGCAAGCTTTAGTCTTAACATTGCATAAACCAACATTCTGTAGCAGAGAAAGGTTTTCAGCATATGAGGCCTTGAATTCTCTTCATTTACTTTGTTGCATTAAAATAGTTACTTTCTACTGAAGCCCTAAACTCAACTTCTTGTGCTCAGAAGCTCTAACATAACTTAATGAGCATAGAACTCCTATCAGATTAAAATCTGTCTTTCTGCATTCGAAAAAAACATTTCATTTTACTTGTTGGAAACTACTTTCATGTGGGCAAGCTTTAGTCTTTTAACATTGCAAAAA
>NW_015508513.1:19699-20298 GCF_001515645.1 Sinocyclocheilus grahami | reverse complement strand
TTCTCTAACAGAGAAAGAAGTTTATCAGCATCTGTGGACTTGAATCCTCTTCATTTATTTTGTTGCACTAAAATAGTGCTACTTTCTGCTGAAGCCTCTGTACAGAGAAAGAAGTTTTTAAGCATGTGTTGATTTGAAATCTCTTCATTTGCTTTGTTTCACTAAAATAGTGTAACTGTTCACAGTAGCCCTAAACTCAACTTCTTGTGCTTAGAAGCTCTAAAATAACTTCACGAGCAAAGAACTCCTATCAGATTAAAATCTGTCTTTTTGCATTTGAAAAAAACTTAATTTCACTTGTTGGAGACTACTTTCATATGGGCAAGCTTTAGACTTAACATTGCATAAACCAACATTCTCTAACAGAGAAAGAAGTTTTTCAGCATCTGTGAACTTGAATTCTCTTCATTTGCTTTGTTGCTCTAAAATAGCGTTACTGTTCACAGAAGCACTAAACTCAACTTCTTGTGCTTAGAGGCTCTAACATAACTTCAATAGCATAAAACTCTAAACACATTAAAATCGGACTTTCTGCATTGCAAAAAACATTTCATTTAACCTGTTAGCAACATCTTTCATGTGGGCAAGCATCAGTCTCA
>NW_015508513.1:19102-19617 GCF_001515645.1 Sinocyclocheilus grahami | reverse complement strand
ATTTGCTTTGTTGCACTAAAATCGTGTTACTGTTCACAGTAGCAATAAACTCAACTTCTTGTGCTTAGAAGCTCTTATATAACTTCATGAGCATTGAACTCCTATCAGATTAAAATCTCTCTTTCTGCACTGGAAAAAAACATTTAATTTCACTTCTTGGAGATAACGTTCATGTGGGCAAGCTTTACTCTTAACACTGAAGAAACCAACATTCTCTAACAGAGAAAGAAGTTTATCAGCATCTGTGGACTTGAATTCTCTTCATTTGCTTTGTTGCATTAAAATAGTGTAACTGGTCACAGAAGCACTAAACTCAACTTCTTGTGCTTAGAAGCTCCAATATGACTTCATGAGCATAAAACTCCTATCAGATTAGCATCTGACTTCTGCATTGCAAATAACATTTCATTTAACCTGTTAGCAACATCTTTCATGTGGGCAAGCATCAGTCTCAGCATTGCAAAAACCAACTCTCTGTACAGAGAAAGAAGTTTTTAAGCATATGTTGATTTGAA
>NW_015508513.1:18581-19024 GCF_001515645.1 Sinocyclocheilus grahami | reverse complement strand
ATTAATTTGCATCTACATGTCTACTAACTCTCAGAGTAGACTGTTAGGGTAGGTTTAGGGTTAGTAGAATGTTGACAAAGAAAATGTTAGAAGATATTAAGCACACAGTCTACTATTACTCTACTAACTGCTAGTTGACATGTAGTTGCAAAGTTACTTACTGTTAATAGAATATCTAAAGTGGACTATCGAAATAAAGTTTTACCGTGTTACTTTCTACAGAAGCCCTAAACTCAACTTCTTGTGCGTAGAAGCTCTAATATAACTTCAATAGCATAAAACTCTAAACACATTAAAGTCTGACTTTCTATATGGCAAATAACATTTCATTTAACTTGTTAGAAACATCTTTCATTTGGGCAAGCTTCAGTCTCAGCATTGCAAAAACCAACTCTCTGTAACAGAGAACGTCTCGGTTACGTATGTAACCCTCGTTCCCTGAA
>NW_015508513.1:17358-17699 GCF_001515645.1 Sinocyclocheilus grahami | reverse complement strand
GCAAAAACCAACTCTCTGTACAGAGAAAGAAGTTTTTAAGCATATATTGATTTGAATTCTCTTCATTTGCTTTGTTGCAGTAAAATAGTGTAACTGGTCACAGAAGCACTAAACTCAACTTCTTGTGCTTAGAAGCTCCAATATGACTTCATGAGCATAAAACTCCTATCAGATTAGCATCTGACTTCTGCATTGCAAATAACATTTCATTTAACCTGTTAGCAACATCTTTCATGTGGGCAAGCATCAGTCTCAGCATTGCAAAAACCAACTCTCTGTAAAAGAGAAAGATGATTTTTCAGCATGTGAGACCTTGAATTCTCTTAATTTGCTTTGTTGCA
>NW_015508513.1:13342-16477 GCF_001515645.1 Sinocyclocheilus grahami | reverse complement strand
AAAAAAACATTTCATTTAACTTTATGGAGATAAATTTCATGTGGGCAAGCTTTACGCTTAACACTGAATAAACCAACTTTCTCTAACAGAGAAAGACGTTTATTAGCATCTGTGGACTTGAATTCTCTTCATTTGCTTTGTTGCATTAAAATAGTGTTACTGTTCACAGAAGCACTAAACTCAACTTTTGGTGCTTAGAAGCTCCAAAATAACTTCATGAGCATAAAACTCCTATCAGATTAGCATCTGACTTTTGCATTGCAAATAACATTTTATTTAACCTGTTAGAAACTTCTTTCATGTCGGCAAGCTTCAGTCTCAGATTTGCAAAAACCAACTCTGTAACAGAGAAAGAAGGTTTTCAGCATATTAGGCCTTGAATTCTCTTCTTTTCCTTTGTTGCACTAAAATAGTGTTACTGTTTACAGAAGCACTAAAATAGTGTTAATGTTTACAATCAGATTAAAATTCTGTCTCGCTGCATTTGAAATAACTTCATTTCACTTCTTGGAGACTACTTTCATGTGGGCAAGCTTTAGACTTTCCATTGCTTAAACCAACATTCTCTAACAGAGAAAGAAGTTTTTCAGCATCTGTGAACTTGAACTCTCTTCATTTGCTTTGTTGCATTAAAATAGTGTTACTTTCTATAAGAAGCCCTAAACTCTACTTCTTGTGCGTAGAAGCTCTAACATAGCTTTAATAGCATAAAACTCTAAACACATTAAAATCTGACTTTCTGCACTGCAAATAACATTTCATTTAACTTGTTAGAACCATCTTTCATATGGAAAAGCTTTACTCTTGACACTGAATAAACCAACTTTCTCTAACAGAGAAAGAAGTTTTTCAGCATCTGTGAACTTGAATTCTCTTCATTTGCTTTGTTGCATTAAAATAGTGTTACTGTGTACAGAAGCACTAAACTCAGCTTCTTGTGCTTAGAAGCTCTAATATAACTTCATGAGCATAGAACTCCTATCAGATTAAAATCTGTCTTTCTGCATTGGAAAAAAACTTTTTATTTTACTTGTTGGAGACTTCTTTCATATGGGCAACCTTTAGTCTTAACATTGCATGAACCAACTTTCTCTAACAGAGAAAGATGGTTTTCAGCATCTGTGGACTTGAATTCTCTTAATTTGCTTTGTTGCTCTAAAACAGTGTTACAGTTCACCGAAGCACTAAACTCAACTTCTTGTGTGTAGAAGCTCTAATATAACTTCAATAGCATAAAACTCTAAACACATTAATATCTGAATTCCTGCATTGCAAATAACATTTCATTTAACTTGTTAGAAACATCTTGCATGTGGGCAAGCTTCAGTCTCAGCATTGCAAAAACCAACTCTCTATAGAGAGAAAGAAGTTTTTAAGCATATGTTGCTCTAACAGAGAAAGAAGTTTTTCAGCATCTGTGAACTTGAACTCTCTTTATTTGCTTTGTTGCATTAAAATAGTGTTACTTTCTATAGAAGCCCTAAACTCAACTTCTTGTGCGTAGAAGCTGTAATATAACTTCAATAGCATAAAACTCTAAACACATTAAAATCTGACTTTCTGCATTGCAAATAACATTTCATTTAACTTGTTAGAAACATCTTTCAAGTGGGCAAGCTTCAGTCTAAGCATTGCAAAAACCAACTCTCTGTACAGAGAAAGAAGTTTTTAAGCATATGTTGATTTGAATTCTCTTTTGCTTTGATGGACTGAAAGAGTGTTACTGTTCACAGAAGCACTAAACTCAACTTCTTGTGCTTAGAAGTTCTAATATAACTTCATGAGCATAGAACTCCTATCAGATTAAAATCTGTCTTTCTGCATTCGAAAAAAAAAATTCATTTCACTTCTTGGAGATAACTTTTATGTGGGCAAGCTTTACTCAATATTGCATAAACGAACTATCTGTAAAAGAGAAAGAAGGTTTTCAGCATTTGAAGCTTTGAATTCTCTTCATTTGCTTTGTTGCACTAAAATAGTGTTAGGGTTCACAGAAGCACTAAACTTAATTTCTTGTGCGTAAAAGCTCTAGTATAACTTCAATAGCATAAAACTCTAAACACATTAAAATCTGACTTTCTGCATTGTAAATTACATTTCATTTAACTTGTTAGAAACATCTTTCATGTGGGCAAGTTTCAGTCTCAGCATTGCAAAAACCAATTCTCTGTATAGAGAAAGAAGTTTTTAAGCATATGTTGATTTGAATTCTCTTCATTTGCTTTATTGCAATAAAATAGTGTAACTGTTCACAGAAGCACTAAAGTCAACTTCTTGTGCTTAGAAGCTCTAACATAGCTGTAATAGCATAAAACTCTAAACACATTAAAATCTGACTTTGTGCATTGCAAATAACATTTCATTTAATTTGTTGGAACCATCTTTCATATGGGCAAGCTTTACTCTTAACACTGAATAAACCAACTTTCTCTAACAGAGAAAGACGTTTATTAGCATCTGTGGACTTGAATTCTCTTCATTTGCTTTGTTGCATTAAAATAGTGTTACTGTTCACAGAAGCACTAAACTCAACTTCTTGTGCTTAGAAGCTCTTATATTACTTCATGAGCATTGAACTCCTATCAGATTAAAATCTGTCTTTCTGCACTGGAAAAAAACTTTAACTTGTTAGAAACATCTTTCATGTGGGCAAGCTTCAGTCTCAGCATTGCAAAAGCCAACTCTCTGTACAGAGAAAGAAGTTTTTAAGCATACGTTGATTTGAAATCTCTTCATTTGCTTTGTTTCACTAAAATAGTGTAACTGTTCACAGTAGCACTAAACTCAACTTCTTGTGCTTAGAAGCTCTAACATAGCTTTAATAGCATAAAACTCCTATCAGATTAAAATCTGTCTTTCTGCATTCGAAAAAAACATTTCATTTAACTTGTTAGAAACATCTTTCATATGGGCAAGCTTTAGTCTTAACATTGCATAAACCAACATTCTGTAGCAGAGATAGAAGTTTTCAGCATATGAGGCCTTGAATTCTCTTCATTTATTTTGTTGCACTAAAATAGTGTTACTTTCTACTGAAGCCCTAAACTCAACTTCTTGTTCGTAGAAGCTCTAGTATAACTTCAGTAGCATAAAAACTCTAAACACATTAAAATCTGACTTTCTGCATTGCAAATA
>NW_015508513.1:8953-13332 GCF_001515645.1 Sinocyclocheilus grahami | reverse complement strand
CTCCTATCAGATTAAAATCTGTCTTTCTGCATTCGAAAAAAAAAAATTCATTTCACTTCTTGGCGATAAGTTTTATGTGGGCAAGCTTTACTCAATATTGCATAAACGAACTTTCTGTAAAAGAGAAAGAAGGTTTTCAGCATTTGAAGCTTTGAATTCTCTTAATTTGCTTTGTTGCACTAAAATAGTGTTACTGTTCACAGAAGCACTAAACTCAACTTGTTGTGCTTTGAAGCTCTAACATAACTTCAATAGCATAAAACTCTAAACATTAAAATCTGACTTTCTGCATTGCAAAAAACATTTAATTTAACTTTTTAGAAACATCTTTCATATGGGCAAGCTTTAGTCTTAACATTGCATAAACCAACTCTCTGTAAAAGAGAAAGAAGTTTTTAAGCATCTGATGACTTGAATTCTCTTAATTTGCTTTGTTGCACTAAAATAGTGTTACTGTTCACAGAAGCACTAAACTCAACTTGTTGTGCTTTGAAGCTCTAACATAACTTCAATAGCATAAAACTCTAAACACATTCAAATCTGATTTTCTGCATTGCAAATAACATTTCATTTTACTTGTTGGAGACTACTTTCATGTGGGCAAGCTTTAGTCTTAACATTGCATAAACCAACTCTCTGTAAAAGAGAAAGAAGTTTTTAAGCATCTGATGACTTGAATTCTCTTAATTTGCTTTGTTGCACTAAAATAGTGTTACTGTTCACAGAGACACTAAACTCAACTTCTTGTGCTTAGAAGCGCTAATATAGCTTTAATAGCATAAAACTCTAAACACATTAAATTCTGACTTTCTGCATTGCAAATAACATTTCATTTAACTTGTTAGAACCATCTTTCATATGGGCAAGCTTTAGTTTCATCATTGCATAAACCAACATTCTGTAGCAGACATCGAAGGTTTTCAGCATATGAGGCCTTGAATTCTCTTCATTTATTTTGTTGCACTAAAATAGTGTTACTGTTCACAGAAGCACTAAACTCAACTTCTTGTGCTTAGAAGCTCTAACATAGCTTTAATAGCATAAAACTCTAAACACATTAAAATCTGACTTTCTGCATTGCAAATAACATTTCATTTAACTTGTTAGAACCATCTTTCATATGGGCAAGCTTTAGTTTCATCATTGCATAAACCAACATTCTGTAGCAGACATCGAAGGTTTTCAGCATATGAGGCCTTGAATTCTCTTCATTTATTTTGTTGCACTAAAATAGTGTTACTGTTCTCAGAAGCACTAAACGCTACTTTTTGTGCGTAGAAGCTCTAATATAACTTCAATAGCATAAAACTCTAAACACATTAAAATCTGACTTTCTTCATTGCAATTAACATTTCATTTAACTTGTTAGAAACATCTTTCATGTGGGAAAGCTTCATTCTCAGCATTGCAAAAACCAACTCTCTGTAAAAGAGAAAGATGGTTTTCTCTTTGAAAAGATGTGAAAAGATGTGAGGCCTTGAATTCTGTTAATTTGCTTTTGTTGCGTTAAAATAGTGCAACTGTTCACAGAAGCACTAAACTCAACTTCTTGTGCTTAGAAGCTCTAATATAACTTCATAAGCATAAAACTCCTATCAGAATAGCATCTGACATCTGCTAAGCGTATAACAGCTCTAACAGAACTTCATGAGCATAGAACTGCTATCAGATTAAAATATGTCTTTCTGCATTCGAAAAAAACATTTAATTTTACTTGTTGGAGACTACTTTCATGTGGGCAAGCTTTAGACTTTTAACATTGCAAAAATAAACTCTCTGTACCAGAGAAAGAAGGTTTATAGCATATGAAACCTTGAATTCTCTTCTTTTCCTTTGTTGCACTAAAATAGTGTTACTGTTTAAAGAAGCACTAAACTCAACTTCTTGTGCCTTGAAGCGCAACAGTGTTACTGTTAACTATCATATTAAAATTCTGTCTTTCTGCATTTGAAAAAAACTTAATTTCACTTGTTGGAGACTACTTTCATGTGGGCAAGCTTCAGTCTCAGCATTGCAAAAACCAACTCTCTGTACAGAGAAAGAAGTTTTTAAGCATATGTTGATTTGAATTCTCTTAATTTGCTTTGTTGCACTAAAATAGTGTTACTGTTTAAAGAAGCACTAAACTCAACTTCTTGTGCTTAGAAGCTCTAAAATAACTTCAATAGCATAAAACTCTAAACACATTACAATCTGACTTTCTGCATTGCAAACAACATTTCATTTAACTTGTTAGAAACATCTTTTATACGGGCAAGCTTTAGTCTTAACATGGCAAAAACCAACTCTCTGTACAGAGAAAGAAGTTTTTAAGCATATGTTGATTTGAATTCTCTTAATTTGCTTTGTTGCATTAATATAGTGTAACTGTTCACAGAAGCACTAAACTCAACTACTTGTGCTTAGAAGCTCCAATATAACTTCATGAGCATAAAACTCCTATCAGATTAGCATCTGACTTCTGCATTGCAAATATCATTTCATTTAACCTGTTAGAAACATCTTTCATGTGGGCAATCTTCAGGCTCAGCGTTGCAAAAACCAACTCTCTGTAACAGAGAAAGATGGTTTTCAGCATATGAGGCTATGAATTCTCTTCATTTGCTTTGTTGCATTAAAATAGTGTTACTTTTCACAGAAGCACTAAACTCAACTTCTTGTGCTTAGAAGCTCTAACATAGCTTTAATAGCATAAAACTCTAAACACATTACAATCTGACTTTCTGCATTGAAAATAACATTTCATTTAACTTTTTAGAACCATCTTTCATATGGGCAAGCTTTAGTTTTATCATTGCATAAACCAACATTCTGTAGCAGACAAAGAAGGTTTTCAGCATATGAGGCCTTGAATTCTCCTCATTTATTTTGTTGCACTAAAATAGTGTTACTGTTCACAGAAGCACTAAACGCAACTTTTTATGCGTAGAAGCTCTAATATAACTTCAATAGCATAAAACTCTAAACACATTACAATCTGACTTTCTGCATTGAAAATAACATTTCATTTAACTTGTTGGAGACTACTTTCATGTGGGCAAGCTTTAGTCTTAACATTGCATAAACCAACATTCTGTAGCAGAGAAAGGTTTTCAGCATATGAGGCCTTGAATTCTCTTCATTTACTTTGTTGCATTAAAATAGTTACTTTCTACTGAAGCCCTAAACTCAACTTCTTGTGCTCAGAAGCTCTAACATAACTTCATGAGCATAGAATGAGATAGTCTTTCTGCATTAGAAAAAAACAATTCATTTTACTTGTTGGAGACTACTTTCATGTGGGCAAGCTTTAGTCTTTTAACATTGCAAAAATAAACTCTCTGTAACAGAGAAAGAAGGTTTATATCATATGAAACCTTGAATTCTCTTCATTTGCTTTTTTGTACTAAAATAGGGTTACTGTTCACTATCAGATTAAAATTCTGTTTTTGTGCATTTGAAAAAAAACTTAATTTCACTTGTTGGAGACTACGTTCATGTGGGCAAGCTTTAGACTTAACATTGCATAAACCAACATTCTCTAACAGAGAAAGAAGTTTTTCAGCATCTGTGAACTTGAACTCTCTTCATTTGCTTTGTTGCATTAAAATAGTGTTACTGTTCACAGAAGCACTAAACTCAACTTCTTGTGCTTTGAAGCTCTAATATAACTTCATGAACATAGAACTCCTATCAGATTAAAATCTGTCTTTCTGCATTCGAAAAAAACATTTCATTTAACTTGTAAGAAACATCTTTCATATGGGCAAGCTTTAGTCTTAACATTGCATAAACCAACATTCTGTAGCAGAGAAAGAAGTTTTCAGCATATGAGGCCTGAATTCTCTTCATTTATTTTGTTGCACTAAAATAGTGTTACTTTCTACTGAAGCCCTATACTCAACTTCTTGTTCGTAGAAGCTCTAGTATAACTTCAGTAGCATAAAACTCTAAACACATTAAAATCTGACTTTCTGCATTGCAAATAACATTTCATTTAACTTGTTAGAAACATCTTTCATGTGGGCAAGCTTCAGTCTCAGCATTGCAAAAACCAACTCTCTGTACAAAGAAGTTTTTAAGCATATGTTGATTTGAATTCTCTTCATTTGCTTTGTTGCAGTAAAATAGTGTAACTGTTCACAGAAGCACTAAACTCAACTTCTTGTGCTTAGGGGCACTAATATAGCAATACTTCTCATAGCAGCTCTTGGGCAAGCTTTATTCCTAATTGCATAAATAAACAAACTATCTTTTTCTGTGAAAGAAGTTTTTTAAGAAATATGTTTAATATGGGCAAGCTTTGCTCTTAGCATTGCATAAACAAATTATCTCTCACTGAGAAAGTGTTGTAGAATTTTCTTTGTTCAAAGATAAATTGCTAAAGAGTTTTTTTATTG
>NW_015508513.1:1602-6751 GCF_001515645.1 Sinocyclocheilus grahami | reverse complement strand
TTGGGTCTAATTGAACGGAGGAATTATGGTATTCTTCTGTAGCCTAACATTGGTTAGTTCTGTTTGTCAAGCTATGATTCTCACTGGTGACATTAATATTGATGTGGATAATTTAACTTGCTATCATACTGTAACAAAGGTCACTTACTTGATTTGGTGTGTTCTGTTGGTGTTGATATCAACTAGCTTGAGAGCTATAAGATATGTATTAGTGACCACAAGCTTCTTACTTTTAATTTACTTGTCTCAAAACAGAGTAATGATTTTTTTCAAAAGAGAGTAATTAGTTTTAGAAATGTTAAGAATATTGATTTTGATCATTTTTCATGTCTGATTTTAAAGCATCCACCAAGTAATACCGGTGACCATTACACTTCCATTTTATCATCTACCTTGGATATCCTTGCTCCTAGGAAGGAACGTGTTGTCTCATTCATGAAATCATCCCATTGGTATACAAATGAGCTTAGGGCACTCAAAGTTAGAAATAGGCAACTTGAGCGGTCATACAAATACAAATCAGGCTTAACTGTCCATAAGCTCATCTATGATGAACACTTAGTACAGCGAAGCCATTAAGGTGGCAAGAGCTGAATACTATTCACACATTATAAGTGATGGTGCTGCAAATCCAAACAAGATTTTTAAGACTATTAACAAAATTCTAAAACCAAATTAAAGCTGCAAGCAGAGTTGAAAGTGTCCTCGCACCCTTAGCCACCTCGACCCAGTGGCCTTAGGAAAACAGTCACTATGATTATAACTGAATATTGGCCTTTAGATGTCTTCAGGCCAGGGCTCTTATTAAAGAAAAAAATTAGGGGAGATTGGACATTGCATGTTTTATTTCATGTAAAACAAGTAATTTCCTGTTGCCAGCAAGTGGCGCAATGATTATAACGGAATATTGGCCTTAAGATGTGTTCAGGCCAGGACTCTTATCAAACGTGTGAAGTTTGGGGCAGATCAGACATTGTATGTTTGAGTTACAACAACTTCCTTTTCCATGGCGAAAAATCAAACTTTGTGAGGCTGCCACGGACACACCCTTTAACGAAAACTCTAGAATCTAGATCTTCACAATTTAACATCGCAGAGGCCTATAGTACGGTGGCCGAGAAGTGCTAAACAAATCACAATTCTGAAAACAAAATAACAAATTACAAAAGCAAATGCAAATCTATAAAACAATATAACAATTCCGAAAACATAATAAAATGTCGGAAAGCACAACAACAAATTCTAAAACAAAACAACAAGACAGAAAACACTACAACAAATCCAAAAACAAAATAACAAGTCAGAAAACACAATGACAATTCAGTCAAACCAGAAAAGGTAGGGATAGTTTCAGAATGGATTGCTTACCGCTGATTGGATGAGACATCTGTCAATCAAGGTGTGCAGGAAGTAATTGTGACCAACTTTGATTTGCGTACATGGCTAAATGCAGTTTTTGCAATAGTGAAACTTTTTAATTGGCAATGGAGAAAACTGAATTAATTCAACACTACTTTGAGGAAGGACATTCGAATGCCTTGATTGTGGACATGCTGGAAGTGCTAAACAAATCACAATTCTGAAAACAAAATAACAAATTACAAAAAGCAAATGCAAATCTATAAAACAATATAACAATTCCGAAAACACAACAATTCCGAAAACATTATAAAATGTCGGAAAGCACAACAACAAATTCTAAAACAAAACAACAAGACAGAAAACACTACAACAAATCCAAAAACAAAATAACAAGTCAGAAAACACAATGACAATTCAGTCAAACCAGAAAAGGTAGGGATAGTTTCAGAATGGATTGCTTACCGCTGATTGGATGAGACATCTGTCAATCAAGGTGTGCAGGAAGTAATTGTAACCAACTTTGATTTGCGTACATGGCTAAATGCAGTTTTTGCAATAGTGAAACTTTTTAATTGGCAATGGAGAAAACTGAATTAATTCAACACTACTTTGAGGAAGGACATTCGAATGCCTTGATTGTGGACATGCTGTTTACATACCATGGCATAAAGATCAGCCTGCGCTCTCTAAAAACACACCTGAAGGATGCAGGTATGTTTAGAAGAAAAAACTATTCACCACTGAATGATGTAAGAAATGCAATAAGAGCAGAGCTGTGTGGACCAGGACAGTTGTTTGTCAATGTGGTTAGCACTTGTGCAGAAACACAGATTGTGTGTTAAACGTGATGATGCAATGCGGTTGCTGCAAGAACTTAATCCACAAGGGACAGAACAGAGGACACGTTGTAGATTTGTTCGACGCACGTATCACTCCATGGGACCAAACTATCTGTGGCATGTGGACGGTTATGACAAACTAAAGCCATTTGGTTTCGGCATATCAGGATGCATTGATGGTTTCTCGAGATGTATCCTCTGGCTTACTTGTGGGTCTACTAACGCTACCGGTCAATGTGGTTAGCACTTGTGCAGAAACACAGATTGTGTGTTAAACGTGATGATGTAATGCGATTGCTGCAAGAACTTAATCCACAAGGGACAGAACAGAGGACACGCCGTAGATTTGTTCGACGCACGTATCACTCCATGGGACCAAACTATCTGTGGCATGTGGACGGTTATGACAAACTAAAGCCATTTGGTTTCGGCATATCAGGATGCATTGATGGTTTCTCGAGACGTATCCTCTGGCTTACTTGTGGGTCTACTAACAATGACCTTGCTGTTATTGCACACAACTTCATCACTTGTGTTCAACGCCTTGGTGTTGTACCTATGAGACTACGAACTGACTGTGGAACGGAAAATGGTACATTAGCAGCAATACAGTGCACTCTCCGTCATCACCATTAAGACTACTATGCTGGCTCAAGAAGTCACATGTATGGTACATCAACGAGCAATCAACGCATCGAATCTTGGTGGTCCAGCTTCAGAAAAGCAAAGTTCGTGTTTGTTTCATATTATTTAGTATTGATGAAATGTCAGTAAAGTGATGCTTTAGTTACACTAATGCAACTAGTTCAAAGTAATATATATTTAAAAATTAATATATATGTAGCAATAACATGCAAAATGATTAAAATCAATTTATTTCATTCTGTTATTGATGTATCTGGACTTTTGTATTCAAGGGCTCAGTTTTGGATAGAACTCTTTGGGGACCTGAGGAATGAAGGACACTTCAATGGCAGTAACGAACACCAATGCCTTCTTCAGTTCTGCTTCCAAAATATTCTGCAGGCAGACTTGGATGATTGTGTAGATCTTTGGAATAAACACAGGATCAGACCCTCTAGACTTGCAATGTGCCCTGGGGGTGTACCAAATGAACTGTATCATCTACCACACAGGTGAGCAAATAAAAAATCTGTGCCAAAATGTAATTTTATAACAGATTTAATTATAAGCATGTTTAATATACACTACTACAAAAAAATTACATTGTATAAATGTGTCTGCTGAATACATTTACATAGAAATGTATCTTCTTGCAGGTATGGATCAAGAGACTGTGGCTTTGCAGTTGAAGAAGAGGAGTTAAGTGCTTTTCCTGAGTCAAGGCTGACAATGCAGTTATGTGGAGACAAAAACATCCAGGAATATCTAGAATTTGCAATGGAACACAATCAGTTACAGTGGCCAGATAATTGGGAGGAGGCACTGCAACTCTATTTCACAATGAAGGAAACAACAGGCCTCTGATCACGAGTATTCAAAAAATTACAGTAGAAACTACAGAGTGCAACCTCAGAAGAACTTATTTAAAAAGGAAACAACGCAATACACAGATTGTAACTTTGTGACATTGCAAGACATATGAACTGAGAATACGGAGGATGTAAAGTTTACTTAAATACATCCAAAACCTGGTGAATTCTGGATTCCAAAATCCATTTGAGTCTGAAAAAGACTGTATGTCTCTAAGATTGGTAACTTGAGTGTGTTTGTGCATGTATTTGCCGTTGGGAAGAGTGAATTGTCAAGAAAAACAATCCATGGTTGTGGTGCTACTCCAGCAGGTGGAAGTGATGTTAGGCCAGTAGCAAACATCAGCACATTCTCCAATGGCACTTCAGTCTGGTGTTCTACAAAGACAAAAAATACTATATTGATAATTAAATAATAAACCCCAAAAATGACTTTCCTGAACAGAACCCAAATTGTTTGCACTTATCCATACAATGACAGTGGATGTACTACCTTTCAAACTTCAAAAAGAGCTCATATTTATTATCAGTTTATTACATTACAACGTGTATTATATTTTTGAGAGACTATTCGTAATTTAATTTATTTTCCCACTTGCATGGAATAATTTGTCCTATTTTAACCTTATAAGTTAGTTACAATCCACTGCCATTGTATGAGAAGAACTCTATTCTGTTTTACAGAAAAAAAGAAAGCAATACATGTTTAGAACAACTTGAGAGTGAATAAACTGCATTTTTGGGTGAACTATTGCTTTAAAGATGACTGAACTTTACCTAAAACAGAACATGTGTTTGTTCAATTCCAAATAACATACCTTCACAGTCGAGGAGATAGTCTGACCAAAAGGAAAGCGTCCTGGATTCCTTTTGCCTCTGGTTACTACCAACTGGGCTGAGTTCTGCTTTGAAGAGGTTTTCCAAATCAGTCGCTGTCAGCTTCTTCTCAGTGTGGCAAAGGAAAGGAGACAAAACACTGGGATGCTGCTCAAGTGCTGTCAGAAACTGCAGAGTGGCAAGTCCATCCTTAAATCTATTAAAAGTCAGTTTAAGTAACAGTGTAAAAGACTGATGCAATTTTAGGTATATCTTAAAATAAGCATTTGCCTATGAAGTAATGTGTGTGATTTAAAAAAAAAAGTACCTTTTAATAACACTGTGGTTTCTGTCAATCACATACCACCTGACACATTCTTCCAAAATTGAATGTTTCTCCTCAATGTTCTTCACATTATCGGTTGTGGGAAGTCAAGACCATCATCATCAGATCATCATCCTCTTCCGCAATCACAGGCACATACACTTCCATGTATTCTCTACAAATAAGAAGAGATAATCATCATGCACAAATGTAACAATTTGCAAATTTCATGATACAAGTACATACATAAAATATTTAACAAACCAAACAAACCTGTAACACCGGTTCTGTGACGCAACATGGTCAGAAGTACC
>NW_015508513.1:0-648 GCF_001515645.1 Sinocyclocheilus grahami | reverse complement strand
TTGATTAATATTTTGCATCCAGTTATTTACTTATGTGGGAAGTAGACATGTATTTCGTGGGATAATGTCCATCCAATCAGTTGTTATCACATAATAAAGCCCCTCAGGCTGATACAAGAGCCATCCTCTTCGCGTCAGGATCCTGATAAGCCTGTCGGGCCTTATTCTGCAATAACACCCAGCTGGATGTACATTATCCCTTACTTAACAGGTACTCCTTTACAAAACATAAACAAGTGTTCAAATTAAATACATACCAACTGAATTGTACACCAGGTAACGGCTGTTGGGTGGTCCATCAAAAATGGGACGATTCCACAGGCTGCTCATCAGTAAAGTGAGAAGTTCCCTTCTTGGTCCACCTGTATCAAGACCCTCTTCCAATGTGCCAGCATCATCAGAAAACTTTACAAACCTGTCACTGAATTCTGAGTATGATACACGGTTAAATCCTCTGACTGCCCCATCCCACACATTGGATCTCGTTATGTTGAATCTGCTGACATGTTTTCGAACAATGGCAACGGACAGATTTGAAATGATGTCAGGAGCTTTTAAACTACTCTGTTCCCTAAAGAGTGTAAAAAGTACATTTTAATCAATGTAACCAGTATTTGTATACTTATATTCTCCAATCAACATACTTTT
>NW_015508512.1:39621-39947 GCF_001515645.1 Sinocyclocheilus grahami | reverse complement strand
CCTCCGCATTCTGAGCACTAACAACAGCCACAACAGGCTGAACCTCAGTAACACCTGTGGGTAAACTTACCACATAAACACTGCTTAATGTACCAATCATGGAACGAGAATAGAGCCTGACAGCAGTCATGCCAACATTAACCACCGGGATATAGGCAGTTCCTTGATTTACCTGAACTACGGCTGGAAAAGCCAGCAATCCAGCAGGCAACCCGGACTCCGGGGGCTCAAAAAGTACGGCTCCAGTAGAATATTCAGTTGAGCAGGTAGCCGGAACCAACTTAAGCATGCCTCCCGGAATGCGACACGGCCTATGGCCCCGAACC
>NW_015508512.1:19683-19908 GCF_001515645.1 Sinocyclocheilus grahami | reverse complement strand
GCAGACTACCATCTTTCTTTTTAACCAACACGATTGGTGAGGCATATGGGCTACAACTTTCCCGGATGATCTCAGCCTCCAATAACTGGTTTATGTGGGCCTTTACTACTTCATACTCTGATGGGGGTATTCGCCGGAAACGCTGCCGAATCGGAGTATCATCTACCAAGGGGATATCATGGGAAATCAAGTTAGTACATCCCAAGTCTCCTTCCCAGGTAGAGA
>NW_015508512.1:13569-13785 GCF_001515645.1 Sinocyclocheilus grahami | reverse complement strand
GATGAACGTGCTTAATCCTACCCAGATCATCCACAGGGGCAACAGCGTACACAGACCCTCCATCTTTTGGTGCCCGCACAACCTGATACACCACTGAGCTCCACAGGTCCTGAAGTTTGTGACGACCTCTCCCACTATGATCCCGGAGATAAATCAGTTGACCCTCCCTCAGTGGTGCATCATGCACATGCTGGTCATACTGTTTCTTGCGGCGTT
>NW_015508512.1:9335-9620 GCF_001515645.1 Sinocyclocheilus grahami | reverse complement strand
AAAAAAAAGCTTCCTGCAGAGCTACATGTGACAATGAACATCCATACAACTCACGCAGTGCTTTAATAACTTTCTCAGGATCTCCACGCACCTCATCTGACCTATATCGTATCTCTTCTCGCGCCTCTCCTTCCAGATTATCAAAGAGAAAGAAGGCCTGATCTGCAGGGGATAAATAACGAGCACGCATACATGCTCTAGCTTCTTCAACCCATTCATTTATACCCACCCCAGATTTTCCACTAAACTTTGGACACCTCCGATCTCTCGGCACAAATACGAACC
>NW_015508512.1:0-255 GCF_001515645.1 Sinocyclocheilus grahami | reverse complement strand
CCTGGCTTTTGACACCTTCTGCAAATTACAGGACCACTGCGAGGGACTCGACCACGCATGTCTGAACCTTGCCATCGAGCAAAGTTTTGCGTAAGCCGATTTATCTGCTCTTGCTGTGCTCTCAGCATTTCTTTTAACTCACCCAATTCAGACCGCTGGGGCGAACTACAAGCCCCCACCCACGAATCCCCCTGAACAGCATACTGAATGCCACTTGCTAAAGGGACGGATAAACTTCGGGCCCTAGCACCCCCT
>NW_015508511.1:27478-27902 GCF_001515645.1 Sinocyclocheilus grahami | reverse complement strand
TTGTGCACAGAGAACATGTGTTAGTCACTAGTGCCACTGTGGCTCTCACCCAACACGTTGGCATTTGGGGCACTTTGTTGGATATATTGGCAACAATTTAACACAAGTAATAATGGGATTTGAACTCAGATTGCCATGCTTTAACAACTGAGCCACTGAGTTTTGTGTGGTATTTTGTTGAGAGCTTCATTTTAAATGAAAAGTAGCATGTGCACCTGCACAACACAAACTCATTTCTTTGAGATCTGGCTGGGATTGAACCAGCAACCTCAAACCATGAAGCAGCACTCTTACCCGTGAGCTACAGATCACTTATTTGAATTTGTGAAGGAACTTATATTTACATACTGTATGTGACCTGTGATTTTACAATAAGCTAGCTAAAGCTTTCAGTTGTTTTTTTATAAACTGAGGTGGGACTTGA
>NW_015508511.1:22493-27348 GCF_001515645.1 Sinocyclocheilus grahami | reverse complement strand
TGGTGATTTTTGTGAATTACACCGCTGCAAATCCAGTCTAATTAACTTAAAAAGGGTTGCGCCCTCCTGTGGTTATTTTTGTGAACGACACCACTGCGAATCACATCTAATAACGGTAAAAGATTTGTGCCCTCCTGTGGTGATTTGAATGAATTACACCTCTCCAAAGGGAGTCTAATTAACTTAAATGTGTTGCGTCCTCTTGTGGTGATTTTTTGGTCAGTTACATCGGGATGTGTGGTTCTGTTACAATTTTAAATAAATTCTGAGTTAGTGCGCCCTCCTGTGGTGTTTTTTGTGAATTGCAACGCTGCAAATGGAGTCTAATGTACTTCAATGAGTTGTGCCCTCCTTCAGTGATTTTTGAGAGTTACAGTGATTGGTGATTGGCTGTGACAGACGAATATTTAATTGCTTACCTATGTCTGTTAAAGCTGTGGGTTTCAAATGTTAAATGTTAGTTATTTGTAGTTAATAGGACAGGAGTTATAATTATGTCTATCATTCCTTTTTGTTTTATTTATGTAGTTATGTGTTAAATTGTAAATTAAAGTCTGAATTTGTGTTACCCTTGTTGAGAATAGCACCACTGCACTATACATTCTCAACCTATTCCACACAATATACTGTATTAAGTTGAGTATGATTTGATCTTTTTTATGGAATGCATATGCAGATTTATATCATTATGAATTCTTTCACCATCAATAATTGTTAAAAATAAAGTGAAATCTTACTTTTTCACATTGAAAGTGCTCATCCAAAATAAAGTTGAGCCGGGGTGTTAGATAGACCTGATAACAAAACTGTATTGCACAGAAAAAATAGATACCAGTATGAATTTATGAGATTAATGTACACATAAAATGATGTACAATAAATTACAAGGTCATTTTAAATTAGAATTTTGCAATGCGAGCAATTCATGTTCTTTAACCTGTTCATTAAAATGACAATTCCAAAAAGTTAAAAATGCTGTACTGAAACTAAAACTCGAAAAGACCGTCACATAATTGTTAAATGATTTTTCATATAAAACAAAGCTCTTAATAAAACCCCATCCAAAACTGCATGGACTCTGTAGGATCAGTGGCTCAGCTGATAAAGCATGTTTTAATCATGGATACATGTGTTCAAATCCCACTACTGCTAGATTAAGTAGTTGCTATAATTGATGCCGTAGCTAAGCTTAAAGTCTCATGACCCTTAAATAAACACAATCACAAACTCTGTAGCTCAGTGGATGATCATGTGCCTTTCATATGTATGAGTCTGGGTTCAAGGCCTATAAATTGCTTGAGTTCTTCACCAAATAAAACAAAGCCCTTAATAAAATACCCATCCAAAACACTCAATGGCTCAAGAGATGAAACACTGCGTTTTAATCAGGGCGACCAGAGTTCAAATCCAAGTAATATTTTTATAGTTTTATAAAATTATAGGTAATGCAGCAGAACCAAATCCAAAGCACCACCACATATCACAACCTCTGTGGTTCAGTGGATAATCACGTGTCTATCATATGTGACAATCTGGGTTCAAACCCAGAAAATGTGGCACTTTCTATTTATATACAACACAGTTCTCAATGAAACCCCATCTAAACTCAACTCAATCCTTCCGGCTCTGTAGCTCAGCTGATAAAGCACTGCATTGTAATCATGGAGAACTGAGTTTAAATCCCACTGTTGCTTATGATAAATTGCTAATGCTATATACAACAAAACGGCCCAAAAGTCAGCAGTTGCATTGAAAGCCATGGTGGCTAAACACACGTAGACTATGATAAAAACATGGCATTGAATCCTACCTCGGTGTGTGGTGGTCACTCCACGGGAACAAAGCTTTGACAACAGTGGACTACCAAATAATGGAGCAGGTTGGCAAAAGTGGAGGACTCTGGGGAAGTAAAACAGACTGGCTGCAGCCATGAAAGCCATGGACAGACTGGCGAACACACCTGGGATGATAAGATAGCCATGATGTGAGAGATGAAGAAAAGAGAGCCTCATGCGTCGTGGCACTCTTTATAACAGAGGCAGAGGGCGATTCGGGGGAGAAGAATAGTTGAATAAAGTGAACAAAATATTCTCATCGCTTCATAAAATTACAGTTGAACCCCTGATGTCACATGGACTGTTTTACTGATGTCCTTACTTCGGATTTCATCAGAAATATCTTGATTGGTGTTACGAAGATGAATGAAGGTCTTATGGGTTTGGAACGACATGAGGGTAATTAATGACAGAATTTTCATTTTCAGGGTGAACTATCCCTTTAACTTTATAAGGTGAGCCCTATCCCTTAAAAAGGGATGATATGAGCCAATGCTTTTATTTATCTTATTATTTTTTTAAGGGAAAAACGACAACTGCTGGGTAGAGGTCATGAGCTGCAACCACTCAACCACCTCCATTTGGTACGGTTTTATTTTAAGAAATAAACACACATTAAAAATAAATAAAAAAAATACAAATAAATTGTCACAATTGTCTAGGCACAATTAAATACATATAACCAGATTGAAAAACATGAAAAATAAGCAAATATTTCGAATTATAATGTTCAAATCTCCTTCTCAGACCAAACTCTGGAAGTTTACTAGAAATAGAGGATGCCCTGGACTTGATTTGTATGATGGCAAAGTTCCACACTCACAAAACACCATGCCTTCAATATTCACTTCTGATTTACTTTTACTTTACTCATCGTGTCAAAGAATCTCCTCCAATAGAAAAGATTTAAACACAGCCAATCTTATAGAAAAAAGAGTAAAAAGTAATAACTTGTATGGTTATGATTGATTTTTTTATTATTATTTTTAATTGAATAATTATATTTAAATTGTTATTGTATCCACATGTTCTTGTTCTAATGTTTATGTGAATCTTTCTGGTATTGTTAATAATAATAATAATAATAATAAAAACTAAAGAGATTTGAGGTATTTAGACAGCAGCAGATTCGCTTAGAAGAGTGTCGAATGTGCGCGCGGTGTGTATGCGTGCCCTGTGTGACACGTCGTTCAGCAGCTCGAGCACGGAAGTGTTTCCACGGGTCTGCCATCAGAAACACCGCGCTACTAAAGTATTTCATCCAGAATGGGTAGGTCTGCGTGAAGTAAGATGTATGTTGTTGGATATAATGGACAGTTCATTTTAAAATGCGATTAATACGAACGCTTCTCTGTGTGCTTACAAAGGGAAGTTTGCTCAGCACGCATTGGTTCGCCTGGTGACGCTAGTTTGTTAGCATAGCAGATATCAGAGTAACCCATGTTATTGAAAAGCTCGATTTTAAAACATGTTTGACTCTTTTCATAATGTTTATAGTGTTTTATTCGAATGTGTTGGGGTGTGTTCCTATAAGCGACATACATGTACTATGATTCTGAGAGACACTGATCTAAAAGGGCATTAGTTCACCATTTTCTGTTCAATAATTTCATATAATTCTATTGTTTTTATCAGGGGGCTTCTTTTCCAGCCTCTTCTCGGGCCTGTTTGGCACCAGAGAGATGAGAATCCTCATTTTAGGTTTGGATGGAGCTGGAAAAACCACCATATTGTACAGACTTCAAGTGGGAGAAGTGGTGACCACCATTCCTAGTACGTGTTTATGATGATTTATGCACACAACTTTACACATGAGATGTAGTGGGAGCTAATTTGCTATTTTTCGAACACAGCAATTGGTTTTAATGTGGAAACTGTGACATACAAGAACTTGAAGTTTCAAGTGTGGGACCTCGGTGGACAGACGAGTATCAGGCAAGACGTTTTTAATTTGCTCTGTATTACACTGATTAAGAAAGAAATCGAGCTAAAGATTTCATCTCCGTCTTCCACAGGCCGTATTGGCGGTGTTATTACTCCAACACAGACGCAGTGATTTACGTGGTGGACAGCAGTGACCGTGACCGGATGGGCATCTCCAAATCTGAGCTGGTGGCCATGTTGGAGGTTGGTCAGATGTGGGTTCTGTTGCGTAACTTTCCATTGTTATGCTGCGTTTCAAGTACCTTTGTGGAATGGATGTTAAAGGCTCTTCATGGAACCAAAGATGCCAATAAAGTACCTGTATTTCAAAGAGTTTAGTCATCGGTCCTGTCTTTCAGGAGGAGGAGCTGAAGAAAGCCATTCTGGTGGTGTTTGCAAACAAGCAGGACATGGGACAGGCCATGACGCCGACCGAAGTGGCTAACGCTCTCGGTTTGCCTGCGCTCAAAGATAGGAAGTGGCAGATCTTCAAGACGTCTGCTACTAAAGGCACAGGCCTGGATGAGGCAATGGAATGGTAAAAGTTTTACTTTTTGACAGTTTAAATACAAATTGTTTGCATTATATTTACTATTACCTCCTGTTCGTCCACATTTCAGGTTGGTGGAGTCGCTGAAGAGCCGGCAGTAAATGCAAAAGCGCCGAAACATCTTGTAAATAGGAACTTTAGAGACTTCTTATTGGGTGTCCTTTGGACCAATGACTGCGTTCTTCCTATTGTGTGAAGACCGTCCTCTTTTCCCGTTTATTACAGAAACGTTGAGCAGCATTGAACAGACTCTCCACGAATTAACTCCCCCTTTTTGCTTCTCGTCTCTACTGATGCTTGTGTTTTTGGTAAACTGTATTCACTACATTTGTAATTTCAGAAATGTCTGCTTTTTAAATTTAGCCTAGTTTCGGAATAATCACTGCAGCTCAGTTTGATATTATGTGGGTAGATATTTAAGACTAATGGCATATTTATATTTGCACGTGTACAGGCTCACGCATGGCTGTGAAATAAATATGCAGTCGACACGTATAGCATCATGCATAACATAAAAATGTCTGGGGCTGTTTTTGCACTTTTTTTT
>NW_015508511.1:20311-22448 GCF_001515645.1 Sinocyclocheilus grahami | reverse complement strand
GCTTCTTTACCTTCTTTCTGGCAGCAATGTCAGGATTTACAACAGTCTGTCAAGGGAAATCATGAATAGAATTACCATTTAATTTTTACTTTAGTTATAAAGATGTGTAACCTGGAAATTAACGAACAAATGGTTTCTTTATAGTTGTCTCTGAAGCCTAGAAGAACAAGTTACACACTTGAGCAGCTTGATTTGAGCAGCATTTAGAAACATGTTTTACCTGTATGGCTTTGGCTTTCTTGCGTGAAGCTCGTCTCTGAGTGGCTTCTTTCTGCACTGCGGCAAAAGCCAGAGAGAATCGCTCCAGACCGACCAGCTTCTTCAACAACTCAATCAACTCCTGAGCCAGATTCTTTAGTGTGGGGTCTGAAACAAGAGCAAAAGATCAATGAAATGTCAGTTTCACCCACATCGTCAATGATTGAGATTGTCACAATATGCATTTAGTTGTGACATTCTAATTTAGTTTTCATTTCTATTTTGCGTTCAAAAATGAATCTAAAGCAGCTTAACCCTGTAAAAACCCATGAAATAAGTCTGTATCATGTTTGACTTTTATGGCACATATTGTATGATATAGTGAGAATACAGAGCTCACACTCCAGAAGGAAAAAAAACACCTCAATTCTATTTTATTTAGACAATTTTGAGAAATTTGATGCAGTCGCTGACTTATATGGGCAAAATATAAGATGAAATTTTGATCTTTGACATAAATCATAGCTTAGCGCTAAAGACTAATGTCTTAGTAATATAATATTTTAATGCATAGATTTAGGATCAAAGCTCTACAGTTTAATATGATTTTTCTAAAAAATTATGTATAATCAAATAAACCTAAGTTGTTTAAGTCCAGTAAATGTTCGTCTTCTACTATTCTACTAACAATATAAAAGTTGTTAATATGTTTACTTCATACAAAATCAGTAAAGATTTCACAACAAAAAGACACATGTCGTACGACCTGAAGGTTGATATTTCTACAATTATGCTAAAAGGCCTTTTGCTGACAAGTATAAACTATCAATCAAATGACAGAAGGCCTGTAGTATACTATGCACAGCAGGTTTTTCAAGTTTTGATCATTTAGAGGCCTTAGAGGTTATAAAGTTAATCTGACTGAGATATACTGTGCATCAACAACCTAAAATAAATATATATTTTTTTAACTGAAATACATTTTAGTCAAGGTTTTAGATTCCCCCCCCCCCAATTGTGCGTCGTGATTTTTTTCCTAGATGACAAAACTCTTCATTCCATGTAGGGTTTGTCTGTTTCTACTGTAAGGACGGTGTGAACTGACCTTGGTCTGCGTATGTGCTGTCCAGCTCTCTGTAGAGAGGAGCGATGATAGTGGTCAGATACGGCCCAAGTCGATCTTTTCCGAGATCCACAGCTATGGCTCCCAAGAACTTAAAAACACAAGTTCTCTAAAAAATAAAAAAAAGAAAGAAAACGGTAACTGAAAAACTTGTTTAACTTTGCAAACCTTTGCTTAACTCGCATCCCTGAGCTGGAGATCCTCATATTTAGAGGACATTCCTACCAGCGATCCATCTGTATCATTCAGAGAAGTCAAGCATAAACAGAAAGACTGATTTAACGCCCACCTTCAAAGGTACTTTCGGCGTGTCTGCTGCTTCTCTTTTGGCCAGTAATGAAAGCTTCTTCATCACCCAGAGGAGAGATGGAGGCTTGTTCTCATTCTGTTGCTCCTCAAGCTCCTGCTTCTTATCTTCCTCTTCTTCTTCCCCTTCATTCTCCTCCATGTTATCCGTCGTTTATTTCTCCTCATCCTCCTGTTCTTCAGCTGGATTTGTGGGATCAGACTCTGGTGAGATGAGGTAGATCACTTTGGCCACATAAAGTAAGTTCTTCACCACCTGATCAGAACAAAAAACAGGAAGTTAACATAATATTAACTTGGCAAGAAAAGTACAATGAAAACTGAAATATTAAAAAAAAAAAAAAATTGTTAATTTTTTACAAAACATTTTTTACATTTGATAAATTTTTACATTTTAAAAAATAGTTTAGTTTCAAATCAAAAATAGTTTCAAATCAAACATTTAGACATTTTTGTGGTTTTAGACTGCGTGGTTTTACTCATGTTCTCCTGAGAGCTCCATAAGGCCAA
>NW_015508511.1:18565-20083 GCF_001515645.1 Sinocyclocheilus grahami | reverse complement strand
CTGCGTGGTTTTACTCATGTTCTCCTGAGAGCTCCATAAGGCCAAGAGCTCCTCTGGGTTACGAGCAGCAAACAGCAAACCAAAGATCTGAGACGCCGTCAGCCAGTTCCAGCAATGAGGGTGACGCAGATGGGAATCAATATGACCTGGAGAGAGAACATGAAGCATCTCAGGTTCATAAGTGAAGGTTTATACACTGACTCGATTTATGCTGTCGAGCAGGTCTGCGGGTTTGTGGAGCTCCAAAAAACTGCATTCTTTGATGAGTATGACGACGAGCGTGAGGTAACAAAAGAGCAGTCTGTCTGCAGCCTTCTCATCCTCCTCTTCCTCAATCTCATCAATCATATCATAGCCATTATCAATGCAAAGAGACTCAAACATGCAAAATAAGTCTACATACTGTGAAACTCTGCACTCACGTCCACAAAGTTGGAAGCATGGATCTCTTTCTCAATGAGAGGTATCAGGACATCCAGTCTCCGGTTGAACTTTTCCCCTTCAAATTCCACAAACAGCCCACAAACCTGAGCTCCAAGTCGCCTCAGAGCCACCTACAAAAGCCCAAACCCCAAACTGTTATGACCAAAACACATTTTAAGCAGACTTTTTCACCTTTTAGTTTTCCTACTCACCTTCTCGCCCGTAAGCCAGGTGTTAACCAGGTTAAACATGGAATTTTGATGCTGCAAATCCAGCTGACTCAGCAGAGACTTGATGGCCAGAGCCGTCATTTTCTTACAGGTTGCAGAATCATCGTTCAACATGGCCAATGACAAAGGCACAAAAAACAAACCGCAGTGCTCATGCAATAGAGCCTGTGAACAAAAACACATAATTATCTTACTGTATTATAAACACCAAGTATAGAATAATCTGCATAATGTAAAGCATTTCCAAGTCAAATGGAATATTCAGGAAAAAATGTAGAATGGGACCTTAATTCATCCACCAGAAATTCACTAGATCATGCCAGAGAATGGAGCAAGGATTTTTTTGTTGAACAATAAAGTGGGATTTAAGCCAATAACTGAAAAAGAAAATCGTTCCAGAGGCAAACCAAGTTTTTGATGATTTTTTTTTGTTCAAAATAACTTGCTCTGCACAATAAGGAATTCATTATAAAACATTAAAAACATTCTGGTTCCCCGATTGTAAGCCGCTTTGTATTTTTTCCATACCCTGGAAGTGAATGGCTACCGGCAACTGTTTGGAACAATTTGAGGGTGAGTAAATGATGACAGCATTTTAGGGTGAACTATCCCTTTAACACCCAAAGGATTGTGGGTAATTAAGTCTTTACCTGACATGTGGGAGCAGCACCAGTGCAGCCCAGGGATGGGAAAGATCAGAGAGCGGCTGATTGGCAGGGAAGTCTATGACAGAAAGAATCTGCTGGGGAACAGAGACTGTCTGGTCTCTTTCAGGTCCAGTTGACCTAAAACAGAATTTGTAATTTATGTGTATTCATTTATGAAGTATAATTTGTTTTATGGAGTAGTTTTTCCTAGCAAAAGC
>NW_015508511.1:18091-18386 GCF_001515645.1 Sinocyclocheilus grahami | reverse complement strand
GGGTGGAGCTTTAGACAAAATCAGACCAAGCAGCAGCTCCAGAGCCAGCTGTCGGTTTACAGAGTCCTCCATGCAGAAGAGCTGCTCCAGATACTGCAGTAAACTGGGTAAGAACAACTAGAGAAACACAAAGGAGCAATAAAAGAGTTGGAAGTTGATCTTGAAGAACGTACTCCTGCTGATGAGGGCTTATACTGACTTGCTCAAACTGTTTCATGTCAAACATCTCTTTGGTAAATGATAACATGAGGTCTCTGTCCATGCTGCTATTGAAGACCTGTGTGGGGGACCAGAG
>NW_015508511.1:17417-17981 GCF_001515645.1 Sinocyclocheilus grahami | reverse complement strand
GTCTCTGTCCATGCTGCTATTGAAGACCTGTGTGGGGGACCAGAGCGGAAATGAGGTCAACAGGAAAACTGATGGAAAAGCATATGTATAGGTGCACATTAAACAAACCTTTTTCACTAGTTCATGGATGCTGCTGGCAGGTAATGACAGATTCTCCCCCATCAATAGAGCAGAGACTACTTGTAAAAGCAGCCTGTGGCAAGAGTAGGACAGTCCTGGTGCCTGAACTAGCTGAAGAAGTGTCTAAATATTACAAAAAAGGGGGAAAGAGATATCAGAGATGCAACAGAACTCAATGAGAACACAATCTTTGAGTGCTAGAGAAACGCACACATATACACCTCACAAACAGACTGGGGTTTTGTTATCTTTGCTCCTTTGCGATGCTCTACAAGTGTGTGGCAGATGTACAGAATCCTCTCCAGGTGCTCATTAGCTTGAACAGCATTGCTTGTGTCTAACTTGCCAAGAACTTCTTTCAGAGAGACCTGCAAACCATGATAAATGAATAAATAAACAAAAAAAAATTATATATTTTAATATCATTCAAATCTAACGATATAT
>NW_015508511.1:15279-15848 GCF_001515645.1 Sinocyclocheilus grahami | reverse complement strand
AATTGTGAGATATAAACTTGCAACCATGAGATAAAAAAGTCACAATTTTTCTATTTTTATTACATGGCGGAAATAAGCTTTCATAGGTCTGACAGAAAAGTATTTAAACTAGAATATAATCTGCTATGGTTTATTTCTACTTAACTCATATTATCTGGCAATTCTCACCTGTATATCATGTCCATATCCTTCACCATCATCCTCCACAGGTATTTGTACAGGTATGACAGACATGTGAAGGTTCATTCCAACACCTCAGTGTCTTGTGTTTCCAGTATGGACTTGATGATGACGAAGAAGTCGCAGAAGTGAGGGTAAAAGTCCATCTGGAGATCACGAGCCAGCTGAACTACAAGACTGAAATTAAGAGTGAGGTTAACGTAACATCATCTGCCTGTTTGTTACAAAGAAAAGACTAAGAGGAACTCACTCTAGAAGAGGCTGGAAAGCCATGCTGTTCTTCACTGACAGGTGGGTCTTCAAACTCTCCACCATAGCGTTTTGGTGAAACACCAGCATGTTGAATGACTGACTCTTGCTTGACACCTCTTGAAAAAACTTCTCTGTAG
>NW_015508511.1:5896-7450 GCF_001515645.1 Sinocyclocheilus grahami | reverse complement strand
ATAAAAACATCACAATAATCCACATGACTTCAGTCCATCAATTAATATCTTGTGAAGTGAAAAAACTGTTTGTTTGAGTCCTCGATCCATAATATTGCTTTCTCAAGTGGGAAAAGAAAGTTGTCTCGTCAGAATCAGGCATGAACTATACACAGATCAAGAAAGAAAAACAGTACAAAACAGTTCTACACAAATATGTCAATGGATTTTGATGTTAGAGGACTTCAGGAGATGGACTTTTTCACCAGAGGAAGCGTTATTATAGATTATAGACTCGTAATGCTTTGATGATGGATTTGTTTCTCACAAACACACAGCATTTCACTTCGCAAGATGTTAAATGACAGACTGAAGTCGTGAGGATTATGAGATGTTTTTAATCAGCTGCTTGGTTTCTCATTCTGATGGCACCCATTCACTCCAGAGGATCCATTGATGAGCACATGATGTAATGCTAAATATTCCCAAATCTGTTCCGAACAGATTTCTGGATGTCCAAATTAAGCATGGCTAGTCTCAAGTATGCAGCTTATTCAAAAGACAATAGAGCTTTACTTGTTCAGTATGTCCAGGAGTTCAGTGGTGGCAGAAAAGGTCTGAAGCAAAGAATTAACACAGCAGGACAGATTGTAGTTTAAAAGATCCCTCACTTCTGAAACATTAGATCATATTTAAGATCATTATTAGTTCCAGCATTTCTGGATAAACTTCAAAAATGGTTCAAAAGACTGAAATGACAGTAGTTACAGTAGCAGTATTTTTTTTTTTGTTAAAAATGTGATATGATAGATGCAAGTCTCTGATGACCTACCATAATTCAATGATGCAGAGCGGTAGAATAGTCGAGACATTTTACTCCAATACTTCCCCATCCACAGACATATACGACTGCAAAGGCTTCTCAGTGTTGTATCTATGGAAACCTGCTGTGTCAACATTAATCTGAGTATTGGTTATAGAAAATCAAGCTAAGCTGACGAAATATTTACCCTCTTCAAGATACTTCCGCTCCCTTTTACTCGTAGCATAACAATGAGTTTCATACAGACATAAACAGAAACAGCTGATTTTACTTTCACTTTCAATTCACGCTTCAGTTTCTATCACAGATACGAAACTAACACCCGGTTCAGAATAAATGACTTAGTATTGTTGTTATTAACAAACGTGATCGAATCATTATTATTACTATTTTTATTATTCATTTTTTTATTTAGTGTTTGTTTTTACAAATATGCCTGTATTCATTTGTATTTATTAGTTTGAGTTATTTTAGTTCTTCACCTTAAGAACTAGCAGATACAAAACTAGTTTGTTTGATTTTTGTAGTTGACATTCATTTTAAATCACAAAAAATTGTTTTAATTTTAGTTAATATCCCAGATAAAAACCTCTGTTGTTCTCATTCTTACTAAAAGTGCATTTTAAAAGTACATATTAATAAAACTTAATACTAGTCTTAACCGTGACTATTCAATGTGATGTACAATAGTTGTTTATATAATTTACATACTGTGTCTGGAGCAGATCCACATGAACTCATACATTCAAAAA
>NW_015508511.1:0-2017 GCF_001515645.1 Sinocyclocheilus grahami | reverse complement strand
TTTTTGCAGAGATTGCTGTACACTTTTCTGTTGAAGAAATGTAGAAGGTTTCCGCTGTAGAAAATTAAAGAATATGTATTTCGGAGCCGCCGATCGCCCCCTAAAGGAACACAACTTACTGCACCTAAAGAAAACAGCACTCTCCGCTCGATGGCTCCGCCCATGTTTAACCGCCATTGGGCTAGGCGTGATCACGTGATAGCGCTGCACCGCTCTGCGCCAAAATTCAAAATCTCATCAAATGCGCAACAAGAGTCCAGGGACCCGTCACCCAAGTTTTTCATTTAGCCCCATCAAAATACATTTTATCACTCAACACTGCCAGATTAACTCCAATAAACCACCGTCTGCACGGCTGACATGATATGAAGGTTTGATCCGCTTCGTATTATTTGATGTGTGTTGTATTTTTAATAAATTAAACGTGTACAGTAGGTTAGTTGGATAGACTAATCACTAGGCCGCATGTCAGATAATAAAAAGATCGTTTATATATTAATAATTTACTGTTTTAATTATATTAAATATTAAGACGACAACAACTCTAATGTGTTTTAAAACGACGATGAACGCGATGAGATCATTGTAAAAAAATATATAAAAGCACTTTTATTTTATTTTTTACACAAATATTTTACAAGCCTGCCTTTCACGAAATCTTTTGCTTCTGAACGATCTGTCAAACAAAAATAATAACTACAATAATAACAGTAGGTCAGGTTGAAAGTAATCAATTTGTAACGGTATTTTATATTCTAGAACTAAGATCGTCATTCAAGGGTCGTTAGACTAGAGAGTCGTTTATCAACAGACCTTCTTATCGGTATATTTGGCCAAGATCTGCAAATATATATGAAATTTTTTGACGTATTTAATGTATATTTTACGTGCACGCATTTATTTTGACACTTAATCTGCTTTTGAATCAAGATTGTATGTTATTTTATTCTTTGTATGAAGGATCTTGCGAAGCGTCTAACGTTAGTTTCTTGTAGTTGAATAGTTCCTATGTGTACTGTATTTGGGACAAAAAACTTTTAAGTTAGATGTAAATATGACCTATTATGTGTTTTATATGCAGACAGTCATCAGCCGGACCTTTTTGCTGTGAGCAAACAATGAGAGAGAGCCCAAGGAGACCCATCATCCTGAAGAGGAGGAAGCTGCCATTTCAGAAGAGTGAATCTGATGCAGGGTGCGATGAGGCCGATGGGCCGCGCTGCAAGACCACCCTGACCCCGTCCACCACCCGCTGCTTCCCCGATGGCATCCGCATGATGGACCACCCCACCATGCCGGACACTCAGGTGGTGGTGATCCCGAAAGCAGCCGATCTGCAGAGCGTCATCAGTGCCCTGACGGCCAAAGGCAAGGAGTGTGGCCCACAGGGCCGAAACAAGTTCATCCTGCTCAGTGGCAGCACCAGTTTGGAGGAGAGCAAAACCCTCGGGTGTCTATCTACAGAACCCAAGGGTGATCTCAAGAAAGGTGAGGGATGTGGCTAAGACTGAGCTTGTTGATGTTCTGAAAAATGTGTTTTCTGAAACATTCTTTGCTGTGATAGTGAAAAAGGAGACGGCGTGCTTCCCGCTTGATGACAGTCTGACCAACATCCAGTGGCTGGGAAAAATGAGCTCTGATGGGCTCGGATCGGAGTCAAACCAAAAATGCACCAGCAAGGACAATCCAAGTGACTGTCATCAGGTACACAACGTTAAAGTCGGCATGAAATTAAATTCACCCTCTCTATTTTCTAAATGCACATTAGAGATCAGAGATGCATAAAAGTTGGCTTTTTGATGTGACCTGCCATGCCGTATCACAAAAAATAGAGAAAAATCGTGCATATCTTTATTTCTAATTTATGATTTTTTTTTGTTTAATTTTTGTAAATTAAAAAAAACTATATGAACTTGAATAAATAATTAAAAAAATTATGAAAAAAAATCATTTATATATATATAAATGTATCTACTGTATATATATATATATATATATATATATATATACAGTATAT
>NW_015508510.1:21301-22020 GCF_001515645.1 Sinocyclocheilus grahami | reverse complement strand
GAGTGAAGATGATGAAGGAGAGTGAAGTTAGTGTAGAGAAAAGATCTTGCAGCATTTGAATGCAGATGTTTTAGTATTTTATTATCTATGCAATGGCATTCAGGTATTTTTAAGTGTCCAAATACTGTATTCACTAAAAGAACAGGTAATTAAAAGAAAAGATTTCTGTGCAAGAGATAAATCACTTGCAGATTAATTTAAAAGACTCACCTGAGTTCACTGTGAAGCTGCTGTCTGATTCTGGAAGTTTCTTCCAGTCAACGGGGCAGAGTCCACTGCAGCCAGTCGGGAACCACTCCACCACGTACCCGCTGCTCGCATTGACATTAAGCTCCCAGGAGAGGACAAATGATCCATTTGTGCCGAGCAGCTCAGACACAGACAGCTGGGGATCTACAGGAAAGGAAAATCACATTGACAGCACATAGAGTTTAACACTAGTCTGAATTAGCTGCCTTGTTGTTTATTACAGCTATCAATGGATTAAAAGAGTTAACTGCGATATATAACGATCAGTACAACAGTTCCACTATTAACAGTTATTTACTTATTTAAATTTCATTTATACATAAAATAGCCATTGAGATTTATACATTCAGCCATTAGATGGTGAAATACTGTTCAAGTAACTTAAAGGTTTTGACAATTCTGACCATTTAGAAATCACACAGAATAAAGTGAAACAGTTTTAATGTCAAAATAGCCATGTTCAATTTTTT
>NW_015508510.1:18909-19438 GCF_001515645.1 Sinocyclocheilus grahami | reverse complement strand
ACATTTCATTACACCAAATACACAAAATAAATGTTATTTTTAGCAGCGTCATATGACCCCTTTAAATAAAGCTACCATTTACTTGCCAAAGCAAATGTTTAATATTTTATATTTTATCAGCAAGTCCTGTTGACAAGTGACCTGTAAGCAAAGAAATGTTGTGGAATTTACGATAAAGGCCCTACTGTATGTGTGAAAGCTCCTAATGAGCGGTGAACAGCAATGGTTCTTACTCATTTCCTGTGAGTATCCCTGCCATCTCTGCAGCAGCGTAGGAGCACCGCTCGAGAGAGAGTACACAGATACGGTGTACCTCACTCCTGCCACCAGAGAGTCTGAAATCAGCAGAGACTGATAATCAGTGAGGTGCACAGAGAAAACATGCAGTCGTGGTGTAAACAAAGCATGAAGAGATGCAAATTCCAGTAGGTTTCCACTATTTGTGCTGTAAAGTAACCCCGAAAGTATTTGGACACTTAAGTCACACATTTTAAAAATGAATACCATTGCATCAGATGACAAAAAATAT
>NW_015508510.1:16758-18160 GCF_001515645.1 Sinocyclocheilus grahami | reverse complement strand
TTTTTTATGCCAATGGCACTAAACATTTATCTTCAAAAATGCATTAACTTTAGCTGCTCTATTTGTTTTGTTTTTTTAAATAAATGGGTTCTTAATAATAACAACAAAAACAACAATAATTATTATTATTACATAATTAAAATGTGTGTAACAATTTAATAACAATAATAAACACACAATACATACAAAAAATACTTATTAAAACGACTTAAAAATATATTAATATATAAATATAAATGAATTTAAATATATACATTTATAATGTGTGTGCGTTTTAATTATTAATAATGATGATAACAACAACAACAAAATAACACACAATTAATATATATATATATATATACACACACACACACTGTATGTGTATATTCAAGTATAATAAATCCATTAAATCTACTTATAAGTATATTAGCATATAATTATATTTATATAAAGTTTATAAAAAGTCTTTATAAACTTTATGCAATAAAAATATAATATAATACATTAATAAATATAAGAAAAATAATAATACGTTAAAAACGATGCACAAAACAACATTTTAATAGTCTAGTTCTAGGAAATGTTCCATGTGCCCTGTACCTGCTCTGTATGCTGGTGTGGTCACAGTGGAAGGCTGAGAGAGACCAGCTGGATTTCGCGCTGCCACGGCAACGGTGATGTCACTACTGTTGTTAAGGATGATGGGATAGCTAAAGTTCCCAGGAGGAAGAGAAACCGTTGTCCAGCCGTCTTCCTCTGCTGAGCTCCGAGAAACCTCGTAGCCGTCTAACGCACCGTGACGTTTTCTCACAGACAGAGGCTGAATGAAATGAGGCACATGGCACCATGTTTACTTAGAAGAATAACATGTTACTCAGTTTTACGGCATCAGTCACATTTCCAATCCTAGATGATGGCAAACATAAAGCTGTTCTTACTTTCCAAAAAACACGTCCTGTGTTACTGCTGTCCATCCACATCCAGACATCAAGAGCATCAGGACCTGAAAATATACTTTGTTACAGATCTATATAAAGTTCATATATAATAAAAATAAGAGGAAAGGATGTAGAAAAGCAAGCTATGAAATGACACAAGCTTAGTGTATTGGAGTAGCTTTGATTAAATATCGGAGCTGTTGTATGTGGTGAAGTAACAGACAAAGTATACTGACTAATTTAGATTTATTGTGTAATTTTCTGCAAGTTAATTTAACCACTCACGGTCCATTTTAGTGTGGATTCTATAGGGGCCGCTCTCATCACCCCACTTCCAGAAACTGTGCTTAGAGCCACAGCGTAAAGTCACAGTGTAGTCCGAATCTGGCCACAAACCCTCCAGCACCACAGAAGATAAACCTGGACCACCGTAGTTACGCTACAGACACAGAGAGAGAGAGAAATATCAGCTGATCACCTTA
>NW_015508510.1:12214-12901 GCF_001515645.1 Sinocyclocheilus grahami | reverse complement strand
GACAGCTGGTTTTGTGCTCTGATGCGCACAGAATGAGAAGTGCACTCCAAGGGTAACGGAGAGTGCCAAGTCCAACTATGCAGTCCTGTCACAGGATCTGCTTTAACTGCCACCGTCTCCTACAAATTAAAAGAGAAAATTGACATTTATGCATCTGGCAGATGATTATATCCAGAGCGACTTACATTGCGCTCACATTTGATCAGTTCATGCATGCCCTGGAAATCAAACTCACGGCTTTGGTGTTGCTAGCGTCATGCTCTACATTCTGAAAACCAAACAGCTGTATCGATTCTTCATGTCAGCATTCGCAACCCAATTTACTTCCATATCAATATTTAGTGATAAGCGTAGGTCGGTACATAGTTTCGTACTTTGTCTTTTAGTTCAATTTTCAAGTAATTTATTGCTTCAAATCAAATGCACCTTCTTAGATGGTTGGTTTGGTCCATGGCTTATCATTTTAAAACAGACTTTTTAAAATCCCTATGGGAAAATTTTACTAAAAAATACTTCCAGAATCAAGGCTGCTGAAAAAGTGGACTTTTGCAATCTTTGGAGTTGAATGCGAGTTTGCAGTGGATTGTGGGTGACCTGCTCCACTTTTGAGGAGTTCTTCTGACCAGGATATAGAGACTGAAAGTCAAATTCGCTCTTGTGAGCATCTCAAAATATTCCAAAATGCTT
>NW_015508510.1:10271-10835 GCF_001515645.1 Sinocyclocheilus grahami | reverse complement strand
TGACTACCACTAAATTAAACCAGAGTTACGACACGTTTCATTAATGTCACATAATCCAAGTTAAACCTGGAGTGAGAATTCTCAAAAACGTCTTGATCAAACTTGATGACACTCACCGTTCTGTGTGAGGGAGCGTTTGACCCCGAGGCTCAGCAACAGAGCCAGAGTCACCCAGCCCTCCATACTGACCGATCCAGAACCGCTTACAGAAAGAGTCAAATACAACTCCTAGACCTACAACAAAACACAAAAACTATTAAAAAGATGGAAATTAAAGATGGAAATCAGATGTATGTCAATTCTTATATTTGTAAAAAAATATCTCATCAGGAGAGTTAAATATAATCTGGAAACAAAAATCAATAATACCTTGCAATTGTGATACTGAATTTGCAAATACCGATGAAACTTATTTTTTCTCAGTTTCTTTTCATCACTAAACATTTTTAAAATGGCACAAACGTTTAGCATAAATCTCACAAAAATATGTTGTGGTCCAATTTCACTCCAAAACCCAAAGAAATTTAAAGGGGTCATATGATGCGATTTCATTTTTTCCTTTCT
>NW_015508510.1:4729-5193 GCF_001515645.1 Sinocyclocheilus grahami | reverse complement strand
CGGGCCGATGCCGATATTTACATTTAAAGCCATTATCAGCCGATTTCGATATTGGTCCGATAATATCGTGCATCCCTAAAAATAACACAGAGGACTGAGGTAGAGAATACGTGGGACGATGTTGGTTCGCATCATGAGCATCTTATCAGTGCAGGACATTCCAAAGATGAATTCACAAGGGCACAAATATAGAATACATAACATTCCTATAAAAAAAGATTAAATTAGCACAAAGCTGCAGCTCCTACTTCTGATTCAAGGCCGTAAAAAGAAAAACACATGAAAACAGAAACTAAATAACTAGATTTTTTTTGTTTTTACACTTTTGCAAAAATGCTAGACATTGTGGTTGGCAGGGCTTTGAGCACTGTATTTGCGCATTCAAGGTCTAAGGTCTTCTGAATGGCTGTTAGCGAATTTCTATGTGGTTTCTAGGAAGTTACTTACTGGTTTCAATACAGCAC
>NW_015508510.1:1976-3251 GCF_001515645.1 Sinocyclocheilus grahami | reverse complement strand
AAAAAAAAACAGTTTCTGCCAGAATAACCGATAAACACATTTAGTGGTGGTTCTTGCCTTAGCAAACATCATCACTTTTGCTCAAACTTGCAACAATGCAAGCAAACCCCTAAACCCAAGAATGATTTACTTTCAGCATGTAACCAGCCCAGCACTATTCTAAACAACAATGCATATCTAGAGACCAGAATATTATAGAGGCATTAGGCATAAAAACAACCACCCAGAACACTCTAGCATCATGCAGGTGAGGTTTGCATGCAATAACTCCCATTTTCTTGTTTCAGACTTGTTTTGGGGGAAAAACTGACTAATTAATAGTAACGTTGAATAGATATTTTCTTACACATTTTTAATCCCGGCACTTTAGATGAACAGTTTGCACTGTAAAAGACAACCCATCAACCAGTCAATTTCAGGGGAACAAAAGGTGGGTTTCCATATAAAAAGCACATCTAACATGTTTTCAAATAACAAATATCCTTTGTGAACAGGATTCTCAATATTGACTTTATATCAGGTCAGGGAACCATATGTCTAACAGTAAAACAGACCATCATGTGCGTGTTTGCGGTTTTGTTTGAGAGCTCACAATGGTTTTGCTGACAGATCTCTTTAATACTCCACCGGCTGGAACTGCCAGGGGGCAAAGAACAGGAAAACAGATATTGATTTTTATAATTTTTTTTACGAAACAAGGGCTGGAAAACAATGCCACCTCACCTAGAAAACCCAGGCTCACTGCCAGCTTATTTCCTTGCATCACCAACATAAAGTCTCGATTGGAAGGAATCTGAGATAACACATGTTTACAGCCTCTGAAAGGTTACCGCATTTCTCACAGATTCATCATATCGCTCATCCAAATATAACAGCCCACGCATGCCCAAACCTCGCCAGAGCGCAGGAATTCAGTGTTTGCATTGGCAGCAACGGTGGGTCTTCCGTGAAGTGTGAAGCTCCAGTGTACAATGGGAATGTTGTTTCAAATGTTTGGAAAGTTAAAACACGGTGAAACATAAAAGCTATATGCTACTCACAATTTTTAGTTTAACTAACTACATTCAAGCTACCATTACAAAAAGTGGTTAGTAATGATGCAAAAAAGTTATTAGTATACTGATGATATTTATGGGAACAATAACTTTACAAAAAAGCAAAAACAGTGAAGAACTCAAGGTGAATCGAAGCAGCAAATTAAATGGTCATAATAAAAATATTATTCAACCATCTACATCAACAATTCTGTTAATTACAATAAAGCTGAAATAAAAT
>NW_015508510.1:0-1001 GCF_001515645.1 Sinocyclocheilus grahami | reverse complement strand
TGAAATCCTGTCATCATTTAGCATGTCTCTCCAAAAATGTAAGACGCAGAGATGTTCGGCATAAATGACAGTTTCAGTCACCATTCGCTTTCCACTTTCAAGAAATACAAGTAAACGTTGACTCGAGGCTGTCAGTCGATAACATTCTGCCTGAAATCTCAATCTTCCAGAGTAAACAATGAGAGAATATTTAGGTCTCAAGGCCAACACCACAAGATCAAGACTCCGCTTCTGCTAATTATGGACCGCTGCTTCTGTTTACTTACAGTTCAAAGGACCTCATATGTACAAAAGTGTTGTGTAATAACTTACTCGCTGATTCATAAAGTCAACATAAGCAATGGTAAAAGGTGTATCATTAGAGGAAATTGTCCTGTAATTGTTGACTAAGAATATATCCTTCTATTGTATGGTCACATTTGCAACAATGCGATCAAAGTATCACATTGGACTAGTTTATAGCATTTAAAAAGTGAGTCTCACTTTACATGAACTAAAAGTACAATGGTACTGCCATGCGTCATGATATTGGAATACCACGGTATGCATTCAGTACCATGATGTTACCATCTGACACCCAGAGCTGGGAAGATTACAAATTGTGATCTGTATCTGATTCCAAATTACATGACAAAAATTGTAGTTAGTAACACAATCCATTACATTACACATTTTAGGTCATATAATCAGACTACTTTTAGATTACTTTTGACCTAAATCGTTTATCACATTTATTTAAATAGGACAATCTTGTGCCATATTGACATAAAAAAACAGAGTAAGAAAGTATATTCCATTTGTTGTTATTAACAACATGAAGTGCATTAAACATGATATTACATCAAGGTTTCCCAAACTGGGGGTTGTAAAGGAACTAAAGGGGGTTTATGGGTTTAACGAAAAGCTAATAATGAATTAAATCATAAAAATGTTACATTAAAAGAAAAATAAAATTTAAATAAATGAAATATTTTATTTGTTTTACCTGCATGTCATGTGAC
>NW_015508509.1:21823-22038 GCF_001515645.1 Sinocyclocheilus grahami | reverse complement strand
GTGGTTCATATTTTTATATTCTTCATGTTATGACACATGTGGATCCGTAGCTTGCCGTCTGTGGTGTTCAGCCTGTGGCTCTTTTTTCTTTTCTTTTTTTGGTGTGGGTGAACGTTTTTGTGCCGAATGCTGATTCTGTTTTTTTCCCCTTCATTATTTCTTGTTCGTCATCCAGTTTAAATGCTGTTATTACAATCTGCTACATAAACCATGCC
>NW_015508509.1:19026-20076 GCF_001515645.1 Sinocyclocheilus grahami | reverse complement strand
CTTAAAGAATGTACTTCATCAAATTAAGAACATAGTCGGAAAGTAAAGTAACTATTTTAATATCCCAAAAAATGACACACTTCAGCCTCAACAACGTGAGGGTGAGTAAATGATGACAGAATTTTCATTTTTGGCTGAACTATCCCTTTAAACATTATAAGGTTGAAAGCCCAGTTATTTGAAACAAAACAAATGGGATTCAAATGTTCACCTGAATCATTCATAATCCCTCAAACCTTTGCGATCACCATTATTTTGTACTGTTCTGCTCTGTTCCTTTCTCATTCGTGCAATATTCTCCTGCTCCTCCCAGACCCTCCAGAGGAACAGATGCACGGAGCAGGAAGCGGACGCTTTGCTCTCAGCTCTCTCCTCCTTGCAGGACAAGGCTCAGCATCTAGAGTACAACCTGAGTGCAGAAACCCGTCTCAAGCTAGACCTCTTCTCTGCGCTCGGAGATGCACGCAGACAGCTGGAGATAGCGCAAGGTTAATCTCATTTCAAATTATGCCAGTTATCCATACAAGACCCACACTGCAACTTTTTTTTTTTTACATTAAGATTACATTTGCTTTCATCTAAACCTCACTTAATATTAGAATTCAATAACACTAATAATTTAATAACACTTGTTAAATGTTTAGCAGATGTTAAAATGAATATCTATTTTCATACTGCACAATAATATTATGCCTAAATTCAATTATTCTTAAAAAAATGAAGGTTCTTAATTGGCATCGATGGTTCAGTGAAGAACCTTTAACATCCACGGAACATTTCCAAGTTTGTTATATTATTTAAATATTCTTCACACACAAAAAAGAACCTTTTGGAACCTTGCAGCACTTAAATTATTCATTTTAGTTTTTTATATTTATGTATTTATTTGGACTAAAAATGTATTTAAGTTTTTTAGTAGTATAATATAAATATCAATTAATATAGAAATAACATAGATTAATATCAAATCATCCTCATCAGTATTGGGCACAATATGAATATCTCATGTCTTTCTTTACAGTTAAAATTCTGAAACAAGACCATGAGGTC
>NW_015508509.1:9953-11898 GCF_001515645.1 Sinocyclocheilus grahami | reverse complement strand
GGAAGAATCCATTAAATGGATAAAAATAAAATCAAGACATTTACGATGTTTCAAAGGATTAACATTTCAAATAAATAGAGTTCTTTCGAACATTCTATTAATCAAAAAACACCAGAAACCAGAAGTTTTCAAAAAATATTTCTATAAAAATTCCAAAGTTTCCTTAAAAATATTAAGCTGCACAACTGTTTTTAATAACGATAATGATAAATGGTTCTCGAGTAGCAAATCAGCATATTAGAATGAATTCTGAAGGATCACGTGACATTGAAGACTGGAGTAAAGGCTGCTGAAAATTTTTATTTTTATTTTACATTGTATAATATTTCACAATATTACTATTTTTATTCTGTATCTTTGATCAAATAAATGCAGCCTTGCTGAGCATAAGAGACCTATTTCAAAAATGTTACAGGACCCGTTTAAACGGTAGTGCATCTTTGAATGCAAATAATTTAAGTCCTGACAATCTATACTCACTCTCTGCAGTGGGTCCTCCAGAAACAGAATGGCACTATTAATGGCTTCTTGTGACACATATGAGGACTCTCCATTACTTTGGATTTCCAGCACAGCCATCTAAAACATTGGGAGAAAAACCTGAATCACTGGTCTGGGCAGTCTGATACCCTGATGAATGATCCTCAGCTCAAAACAAACAGCACTCACCTCTAAGGCACACATTCCAAAGGAATAGATGTCCACAGCTGTAGTGACACTTGCAACAGCTGAAGTGGATGAGGGAAGAGGACAAATTGTACAAGGTAATTTTTTACACTGCACACTGAAACAAGACTGTATGATGGGTTTTAAAACCTAGTTTTACCTCCATACTCTGGAGCAAAGAAGTGCAAACTCTTCTGTTCCTCCCGACATGTTTTCACATGGTTATTAATGGTGTCTGGGGCCACTACAAAAAAAAAAACAACATCAGCAACAATAATACAATGTGTAACATTTAAACAGTCATACTCAATGTGCTTTAGCCCACCTGAGCCGATTTTGATGAGTCCATTGTGCTGTATGAAAATGGTGTCACAGGTCAGGTTCCCGTGGATAATGGCAGGTTCACATGAATGCAGATAGCTGAAGGAAGAATGGTGAGAAATGTGAGTGTAATAGGAGCTCTCCACAAGACTTATAGTGGAACATCAAAACAAAAAGAAATGGACAGCTAACATTCCAGGTGCCAATGAGGAATTTCCAATTATATCTCCACATTACTGGTATTTGTACAGATTTTGAACAAAAGAATCGGAGAGAGAAATACACACACCTTAAGGCAGATAATATCTGAGTGCACCAGCGTTTCCATGCCTAGAAGAGTCCCAGAAAGAGTTAATGGCATCTGAGAAGACAAGTCTGCATCTGATATTATACTACAGCAGGTTATTTCATTAATCCCAACTAATACTACAGTCAGTTAAACTAAAACACAAGTAATAGTATTATTAATATCTAGGGATGCACCAATCCTAATATTGAAAAACAGAGAATAAACAGGCAACAAAAATGTAAAAGACTTAAAAGTATAAAACAAATGACGCTAACTGATATGAATCACTGCATGTTAAAATAAAGTAAATAATGCATTTTGTTTATGATGTCCTATATTTGACATTATTAATATTGTACCAGAAAGCAACTAGCACGCTCTCGCTAAAAAAAATTCTCTCTGATCTGAGCCATACTGATAGGCAAAGTCAATCAAGACTAACATTTAGGCAAGCAATTTAAGACAAAAGATATGTATTAGTCTGTAGTGCATTATGTCTCAACAGCTCTTTTGTCTATTTGTCTGAACAGACAAAGAGCAGCAAAGTACCTTTTCATTCATGGTCTTGTGATTCTTCTTTGTCTTCTTTAGAAACTGCTTCAGGCTTCCAGAAGACATGTACTCTGTAATGAAAATAACCTGAAGGTGGTGACCAAAAAAAAAAAAAAA
>NW_015508509.1:1084-2665 GCF_001515645.1 Sinocyclocheilus grahami | reverse complement strand
GTGGGTGGATGTGGTTGTGGATGATCGACTTCCTACATACAAAAACCAGTTGGTGTTTACTAGGTCTGGACAGAAGAATGAATTTTGGAGCGCTCTTCTGGAGAAGGCATATGCAAAGTAATTTAAACATCTTAGTTGTTTGTTAGTTTATGTAAACAGTAACACCATAATACTTTGTCACTGTAGGCCTGTTTATGCTCTTCTAGATATGCTTTGCTTGTATCAAAAATCAGTCCAAGGTGCTAAATGTGACCATTTGACTTCTGGATCCCAGGTTACATGGCACTTATGAGGCTTTAAAGGGAGGAAACTCACTGGAGGCCATGGAGGACTTCACTGGAGGAGTAACTGAGTTCTTTGAGATTACAGAAGCCCCGAAGGACCTGTACAACATCATGAGAAAGGCTCTGAAGAGAGGGTCTCTTATGAGCTGTGCCATAGATGTACGTATTCTAAATGTACTGGATGCTGTTCTGGTTAAAAACCTGCTGTTAAATATATCTGATGCTTCTATGTGTGTACAGTGGCTAAAATGAGCTTAAAAACTATTGAGCTTACTGTTACACACTCCTCCACTTGTCTATGTTTGCACATTTCAGATAGACTGTCAGTCTGTGTTAGTGCTGGGAGTCTTTCAGTCAGTCTCTCTGCAGGTTACATCAATATGTCAGTAGGTGGTAGCAAGTGTTTTCAGTGAGTCATTGAATCCTTCATTCAAATGATCTGTTCAAATAGAATGATTTATTTAAGAAGGAAACAAATGAATGGCTGCATTAATTTGTTTGCAAAAGTAATTAGTTTGCAACCGTTAAAAAGTACTATCTATGAATGTGTGAAGTGTGAATGTAATTCGGACATTTTACATTCGTCATGTTGTCATTGTCATTTGACCTACCAGCGTCAGTCGCATTGCTTCAGTACCATTCACTGCTCTCCCATGGCCTCATGGGATAGTAAAGAGTCCATCAGATGTGCACTTCAGAGTCTCGGCGCAAGTAGTAAATCTTTTCGTTTACTGTTTTATGAATACTATGAATTGGGACATCCTACCTTTGATTACCATATACAGTAGTAGGGAAGTATGAGTTTTGGATGTCTTTATAAGTGAATAATTAAATCAGTCATTGAACCAATTAGTTCAAATACAATGATTCTTTCAGGAGTGAAACCCTGCTATGGTATGTTTGCTCAGAAACGTGAAATGGTTGATTGCTTGGAGTTAGTTTTGAGCTATTTTCATTGGCGGAGCAAAAATAAATATATTGTGTCTAAAATAACTGTTACTGTAACTGTTACACACAATCACAGTCCAACTCTTGCTCATGTGATATTTATTAATTATATAATTAATTGATATCACATATATAAAGTAAAATAAAGCATTTTAATTAAAACTGCTGCATTACCGTGACATTAATGTAATATGGCATTCTATTTGGCTTCTGCACAGATTTTGGTTCCAACTGCTCAAAGGACTAAAACGGCGTCTGGACTCGTGAGAGGCCATGCATATTCAGTCACTGGAGTTGAGCAGGTGGGCTTGTCATGTAATGGAGCATTTGTATCTGTCACATCTTAATA
>NW_015508509.1:0-423 GCF_001515645.1 Sinocyclocheilus grahami | reverse complement strand
CAAGGAGAGACTCCGGCCTACAGAGCAAGGGGAGTTCTGGTTAGTGTGCTGCTTTTACGAGACCATCAGGCTTCCAGGAAGTCTCAAACAGTCTATTACACTTGATTTAATACTCATAAATGGAAGTTGGTCCCTCTTATCATTTTGCTAATTTTTCTTCACTCAAGGATGTGCTTTGAGGAGTTTAAGAAGAACTTCACCAAACTGGAGATCTGTAATGTCACCCCAGACACTCTTGAGGATGACAAGATGCTCAAGTGGAATGTGACCATACATGAGGGCCGATGGGTGAAAGGCTGCTCTGCTGGTGGCTGCAGAAACTTTCCGGGTATCTAATATAATCTTGCAACATTGTAGACTCGTTTGCCCTCATGAGATGGTTTTAAAAGCACCTTACTGTACATTAACAGATAATCTATAGAT
>NW_015508508.1:10372-22042 GCF_001515645.1 Sinocyclocheilus grahami | reverse complement strand
TAAATCCAAACGATGGCCATTTCGCTTTATTAATGAATCAAAATGGAAGCATCACATGGTCAATGAACTACTGCAAGTGAGTTTGAATACTTCTATGATTAATGTTATTTGGGGAATTAAGAAAGGAATTCATTTCATATATAGTTGCTGTTTTCTCCTCCTTCATTGTGCTGATGTCTTCAGATCACCTGTAAACTGACATTAAACTCATTTCATGACTGTCAGCTGAGACAAACTTCATCATAAATCTCTCAACAGCACGTCATTATCGTCTGATAAACCATGTTATCTGCTGCTAACTAATTTATTTCTGAATTTGTGCATTCATATTGTTTATTCTTGTCTTTTCTTTGTTTCATTTTAAAACGGAGCACTACTTTATTGTCTTTAATGTGAGATGATTCTCTATTATACGCAATGCTTGGAACCCTCAGCTGGACAAAGTAATGATGGACTCAAAAACCAGTTGGACACGGAGCCTATATACATAAAGAAGCAGAAACTGTAGAACAAGTATTAATGCTACACCCTGATATGAATTGAAAGAAATGAAAGAAACAAATAAATACAAATCTCTGCATGTGTGACATCTGCAATAAACATGATAGATAACAGTCCAGGAACAGTGAAAATAATAATGCAGTGTTGAAATGTATTAGGTGTAATATCCAGGCTCCAGTGCAGCAGGTGACAGTAACTGTTCAGCTCGCTCCAAACCCTCCAGAAAAACCCACGAAGAAGACGAAACCGAAAACGAAAGTAACTGCGGAAAACATGGAGATAGCAAGAGAAAGCGTTGCTCGCTGGATTGAAGCTAATCTGTCTCCAGAGAGATCCATCAATCTGTTCTACTGTCTGAATGAACTGAACGACCAAACTCTGGTGAAAGACATTCAGACCCACCTTAGCAAAGGAAGCCTCTCATCTGCTGATCTTTCACCTGCCCAGTGGTCTGCTTTGGTCTTTGTGTTGTTGACATCAGAGGAGGAGCTGGAGGAGTTTGAGCTTCAGAAATTCAAGAAATCAGACGAGTGTCTCATTAGATTATCAGCAGTCATCAAAACCTCCAAAAGAGCTCTGTAAGTTATTTCATATATTTTGTCATGTTTTGTGCTCCTCTTAAAAAATGCATTTATCTGCATGGATACATAGCAGGTTTGGACACCTCTGATCTATAGTGATTATTAACCATATACCAGTTATAAGTGTATATCTATTATAGGATTAAATCATAAGACATTTTGTTTAACTTTTTTTTTCTTTAAAAATTACAGTCCTTTGGAATTACTGTTCAATGGTATTTTATTAGATTGACATGGGTTGTATGTAGAAATTTCTCTTTTCAGCAAAACAAGCTGTTTAGTTAGCTGCAGAAGAAGCACATCATGTTATTATAAAACACATTGTTCCATAGTTATTTCTACTCCAATATGCAGTTCAACTTCTTAAACTTCTGCTATAAAGGAGATATACTCTTGCATAACCTCAATGCATAAATTATTAACCTCCATATTCTCCACCTCAAGACACTCATCAAGATAATAGAGCAGCACTTTTAAATGTATAACTTATTACCATTAATGATATAAGCCTATTATTCATTTACATATTTTATTAAGTTTTATTCAAGCATGCTAGTTTGTTTTATCTAGGAAACTTGAATCAATACATATCTAATATATATGCAGTATCGTTACTGTTTATGTAAAAATAATTGGTATAATTATTTTTTTGTATTTAACAAATGTATTACATGTATCTTAACTCTGATTTGATTTATTTCTCTTGTAGGCTAAATGATTGTGACTTAACAGACAAAAGCTGTCCAGCTCTGGCTACAGTTCTTGGATCAGAAACCAATCTGAAAGAGCTGAACATGAACAATAATAATCTGCAGGATTCAGGAGTGAAGCTGCTCTGCACTGGACTGAAGAATATAAATTGCAAATTAGAGATACTGAGGTAAGTTTTGTGACAATCCCTAGTGTTTGGTTAGAATTCAGATCCATCTGTAAACATGGACCTAGATAATCTGCCACAGAATTGAGGACAGAACTGCTTCAGCTCAGTGAAATTTGTAGGCTTTAATTCCAGCATGAACTCTACATTTAAGGTCCTACCACAGCATTTCAATGTGGTTTAAGAGTGGACTTATGTTAGGCCATTTCAAAACTTAAATTTTCTTGTTTTTCAACCATTTTGAGGTTGTTTGTATGTTGTGGTTCATTTAGATGAAAGACTTTCACAGCTGTTGAGTTTTAGATAATTGAAACCTTAAAGGGGTCATGTACTGCATTTTTTAAAATTATTTTATAATGTTCTATGTGATGCACCTATAATATTAGGAAAATTTTTACATCAAAAAACATAATTTAGGTATAATAGGCTATTTTGTATCCAGGTTTTGACCCTCTCTGCAGAACAGTCTGTTTTTATAGACGAGGCACATTCAAGATGCTAAAGTGAACGCCCACTGCTATGATTGGCTAACAGTTTTGTATATTAATACAATACAATACCATTTTTATTTGTAAAGCACATTTTAAAACAACCGAAGTTGACCAAAGTGCTGTACAGAATAGAATAAAAATTCAGAAATAAAATTAATAAAACAAGACTATTACATTTAAAACACAACAATAGCAAACAACATTTAAACCAAAGATCAAGGGGTATTGAAAGCTAGAGAGAATAGATATGTCTTTAGAGCAGACTTAAAAGCAGAAATAGAGGGGGCTAATCTAATATGAAGAGGTGGACTGTTCCAGAGTTTCCGACCTGCAGTTGCAAAATCTCGATCACCTCATTTAAGTCTAGATCTAGGCACGATGAGTAGACAGAGATCACTGGATCTCAATGTTCTAGAAGAGGTGTACGGATGAAGCAGGTCAGTCAGGTACTGAGGGGCCAAATTATTTTGGGCTTTATAAACAAATAACAGAATTTTAAAGTAAATTCTATATTTGATAAGTAACCAGTGCAGTGCAGATAAAATAGGAGTTACTGGCTCATACTTGCAGGTGCCAGAGAGTAGTCTAGCAGCTGTGTTTTACACTAGCTGTAGACGAGAGAGGGAAGACTGAGAAACACCGTAATAAAGTGAATACCAATAGTCTAAATTAATGTAGTTGTTACAAAAGCATGGACCACCGTTTGGAAGTTTAAATTGTGATCAAACAGAATGCCCAGATTTCTAGCACATTGAGTTACATATGGAGCCAGAGAGCTACAGTCAACATTTAACACACAATTTTCCTTATGGCCAAAAATAATTATTTTGGTTTTATTTTCATTTAAATTAAAAAATCATCAGCATATAGATTAAAGGATACTTTATATTTGTTAAAAAATGGAAGCCAGAGGTAACATGTACAGGGTGAACAATATCGGCCCAAGGATTGATCCCTGTGGAACTCCACAATTAAGACATAAACAAGAGGAGGTCTGATGACCAATGCAAACACTAAAACATCTGCTGGTCAGATAAGAACGGAACCACTGTAAGACTGTGCCACGAAGGCCCACAGATGTCTCCAAACGTGTCAACAGGACCTCATGGTCAACCAAATCAAAGGCAGCACTCAGATCTAATAAAACTAAAGCCATGAATTTCCCAGAATCAGTCTCTGTAAAAATATCACTTGAGACTCAAGGGCAGATTTAGTACTGTGTAAAGCTTTGAAGCCAGATTGAAACATCTCATGAACAGAACTAACAGCCAAATAAGATTGTAATTGAGTCAGTACAACTTTCTCAAGGGTCTTTGAGATAAAGGGTAGATTCAAATTGGATGAAAATTGGAAAGAGAAGAATGATCCAGGTTTTATTTTTTTTTTTTAAGAAATGGCATCACCATAGCGTATTTAATTATGTTCTGGAAGGAACCAGTAGACAAACATTTGTTAATAACAAATAACACATCAGGACCAACTGTGAAAAGAGATGGAATAATATCCTGAGGACAGTTAGTTGGTTTTAGGTGACCAACAATTTCATTACATGAGGTCAAATCAATAGGTTCAAACTCAGACCAGGTAGAAGAACATAATGGAACGTCATGCAAAATGTATACTGAGTTAGACAGCCGGGATCTTAATTGTGTGATCTTCTCAAAAACTTTCCAAAACCATTACAGAGAGAAGCAGAGAGGTCTAGAAAAGAATGCACAGAGTGATTTAAGACAGAATTAATAGTAGAAAAAAGAACTTGAGATTTGTGACAATTGTTTGTGATAAGTTCAGACAAATATTGCATTTTGCAGCTTTCTGAAATATGTTATAGGAGTTCCTCAAAATCTGCAATCTGTCCTTCTTCCATTTGCGTTCAGCCTGTCTACAAGTGCATCTCAGAGTATGTGTAGTTTCAGTAGTGACACTCTCTGCAGAACCTTATAAATAATAAAGTCCTTATTATGGTGAGGAGGATGATATATTAGAGCTGTAGTAAAGGGATTTACTAAGACTAACTGTAAAAGTTGCACCTCAAAACTGTTATATGAGCCAGTAGATCGAGAACGTGCAAGATGTCTTTAAAAACAGTAGCAAGGCCACCCCTGCGGCCCTATATACGACTACACTGGATGTGGAACAGATTGACATGACAAATCTCTGAGAGTAAACTGATGTTGTTCTATTTCTGACGTGCTCCAAGTGCTGGCACTGCTTCTGACATGAAAGAGAAATGGATTCGCAATGCCACAATGTTTGTGACCGGTGTAGATCTGATGTTAGGATCACAAGGAAGGCAATGCAAAGATTTTTCACCACTTACACTACACAGTATCTTGTAATCCTGTTACATGTCAAAAGATCAAGGGAAATGTAATTTCTCAGTTTATGACCCCTTTCAGTAACTGTAAACTAAAGGTTCTCATTATTAAAATCAAAAGTTGTGCTTGTTAACATTAGTTAACGCTCTGTGAATTAACATAACCTAACAGTGAACAGCTCTATTTTCATTAACTAACATTGTCAAAGATTAATAAATACTGTAATGTATTGTTCTTTTTTCTTTGTTAATACATTAACTAACATTAACAAATGGAACCTTATTGTGAAGTGTTACCATACTTTGTATTTGTGAATTCATTTTAGGCTGCGTGATTGTGGTCTAACAGAGGAAAGCTGTTCAGCTCTCGCTACAGTCCTGAGATCAAACTCCAGTCTGAAAGAGCTTGACATGAGCAACAATAATCTGCAGGATTCAGGAGTGAAGAAACTCCAGAACGGATTAGAAAATAAAAACTGCACATTGAAGAAACTCAGGTGAATGTAATGAACCATTGTTTGGTTTTAAAGGGGTGGTTGATTGTTTTTTTTCTAGGCTTGATTGTGTTTATGGGGTGCAGTCTAACGTGTTAATGCTTCGTTAAAAAAAAAAAACATTATTTTTCAGATAATTTACCTTTATTCGACATCGCTCTGTCCCTTCTCCCATAAACGTGCTGATCATTTGCTGGTTTTATATAGCCCCTCCCTCAGAAATGCATGATGGGCTCAGATTGGTTAGCTAGGACAGTGTGTTGTAATTGGCTAAACCGCCTCCAGTGCGCGTCTAATCGTCCCACCCCTCAGCTCAGCAGCATGTGCTCCGGTTGTATTGTAAACATATAGGTGCGTTTCCATTACCCTTCAAATTTCGCAAATTGAAATTGCGAATTGAAAATGCGCCTAATGGAAACACGTAAATTTCGCAAAAATGCCCATATATCGCAAAAACGTTTTTACGCTCGCATGAGGTAGTTTTTCAGGCAATGCGAAAAAGGAATAATTCACAAAACTGCAATGGAAATGTTTTTTTTTCACATTTACAGGTCACATGGTGTATGTAAAAAGTCATATCATTCTTCAATATTCTATAACCTCCAAGAAACACTTCATACGTGGCCGCTCTCCAGTATAAGGGGTTTTCCCTGCCATTAATGCTTAGACAGTTTACACTGCACATGTCTGCAGTGCAGTGTGGCTCTGATACGGCCACTGAAGCTGATTGCGGCCACTCTGGTTAATGCTTCTGTTTATTCTAGCCGTGCCACGCACGTTTCTGAAGCATCTCTCTGTGCTGCTTCTGTAAAGATACACGCATACGACTCCTTTGAATAAATATAGCCAAAATCCGTCAAAATCACACCAAAAACCATTGACATGACTTATCGCGAGAGGCAAAAGGTTACATTTTAGTCGCATAACATTGGTTCCCCTTCGGGAACTCGAGCTGCGTCGGAAAACGCTAGGGGAACGCCTTCAGCGATACCAAGCTCTGAATCATATGTGTAATCAGTCGAACGATGGGCGAGACGTCCGCGGCGGGTGACGTCATGACCAGGAAGCTTTAAAAGCACGTGAGGTGCCACCGGCGCTAGCTTTCTGTCATTCAGCGAAGCTCTCTGTGTGTGTCGGTCACGATTTATGTTCTGTGAGTCTTATTTATTGTTGTCTGTCCAAAGTCTATAAGCTCCAGCTATGTCTAAGCTCATGCAAGGACAAAGCATTTCAAGGCGAGAGCAGGCCACGTTGTAGGTTGTGTGTTCCTCCCTGCCCAAAGATAAAGTTATATCACGAGTGGGGACACACACAGCCTGTGCGTGGTTTGCTTGCGAGCGAAGCATAGTTGTTACTGCCTTGCTTCGCTCTCAGAGGGCTCTCTTTGAGGAGGGAGCTTTCACTAGCGTTCCTCGCGGTGCCGGCCCCGCTTTCGCCGAGGCGGAGCGGCGGCTGTGCTCGTGGGTTTCGCGTATGGATCTGCTAATCACCAGATCCAGCGCCCGCTCTCGGGGTTCGGAAGCATCGTTCAACTGATTACACATATGATTCAGAGCTTGGTATCGCTGAAGGCGTTCCCCTAGCGTTTTCCGACGCAGCGTCTCGTTCCCTCTGGGAACCATGGTTACATACATAACCTGGGACGTTAATGGTCATTTCACAATACTTTTATTGACAATTATAAACTATCGCCAAAGTTTTGCGCAGATTTGTAATGGAAACGTGCCTAATGGCATCATCAATATTGCTTATCAGTTTGAGCCCGATTGAGACGCAGAGGATATTAGTGAAGAGGATCATGCAGAACCTGTGCAAGCACAGCTCTTAATGATGTGTTTTTTGATTGTTGTTGTGGCCTCATACTTTTAGATACACTGTTATTTGTAAATGCTACTGCTTCTGTTAGCTTTTAATATTTAATACACATATATGAATAGATATTTACATGTACCCCTAGTTTTCTTCCTCTTCTCTAATGCAGCGCAGTACGGCCTCGCCCCCTTTGCTGCATGTTCCCGGGGGCGGGGTTTGTCTGGGTTTGTGATGTCACAAACCCGGGAAGTAACTCGTTGTAGTTCCTATGAGCCATTTTTGTAGGCATTAAACTGCCAGAATTTTAAAAGATGATATCTCCGTTTGCATTGAACTTTCAGCACCGCAACTTTGCAGATATTGTTTATGCTCAAACAGCAACATTACACACTAACTAATGTTAAAAAAGTGAAATCGCAATCAACCACCCCTTTAATAATAACATTCTCTTTTGATCAAAATGAAAATAGTACTACTGTAATCTAAAATAGGAAAGACATGCTCCTGTCAGATGGTAAAAAAAAAAAATTCTTCTCCGATCAGAAGAGGAAAGATATTACACATTTTTGTTGTGATATTAATCATATAACTTTAAAAATAATAACCTTTTTTAAATAGACTCTCAGACTGCAGTATCACTGAAGAAGGTTATAAAGCTCTGTCTTCAGCTCTGAGATCAAACCCTTCACACCTGATAGAGCTGGATCTCACAGGAAATGATCCTGGACCATCAGGAGTGAAGCAGCTCAGTGATTTACTACAGGATCCAAACTCTCAACTCAAGACACTGAGGTGAGACGGGATGAAATAATGCTAAATAAGTTATATTCAGGTGAATTATTTATATAAATATTATTTCACAGTTGCAATAAAGTAAATTAAAAATTTGAATGTATGTAGTTTGTATGTAGTTTCAGAATCAGATGCTGTTTTCACCAAGTTTGGTTAAGAACTGAATTGAATCCAGCTTCATCTTCTCTTCTGCAGGTTTGTGGGTCCTGCTGCAGATGAAGCCTGTCAGTATGTGACTGGAATTGTGGGTAAAAACCCGTTACTCCTGAGAGAGCTGAATCTGAGTGGACGTGAACTAGGAGACACACGAGTGAATCAGATCTCTGCTCTACTGCAGGATAAACACTTTACACTCAACACACTGATGTACGTTTTTCATTGTTACAAGGACGCTTTTAAATTCTTAAATTTAATTTAAGAAATTGAAATTTTAAAATTCTTGCTGCTGGGTGTTTTTATGTGTCTTGTGTAAGAGATTGCTGACTGAAAAACCATATGTGACTTTTGTAATGTGGTTATCATCATCATCATCATCATCATCATCATCATCATCACCAGTATTTGTCAACTGTCAGCTGAAACATACTGGTAAATATTCAGATTGCTGCTTGTTCTATGTAGCGTTGTAAGTATGGTTTAGGCTTAAGTATTGTACTGTAAAATACAAAATATTATTATAATTATCAAATAAAAAATAATAATTTCACAGTATGATTATCATGCAAATCTCATATTGGCAGATAAAAGTAGTAGCTAAAGCTGCTGTTTGTGTAATTGTATGTGTAGCTTAATTAGTTGTGTTCTCTCTTCTACAGGTTAAACTGCATCAGTATTACAGATGAAGGTTGTGCTGCTCTGGCATCAGCGTTTAATTCAAACCTCAGAGAGCTGGATCTGAGCAGGAATCAAATAGCAGACTCTGGAGTGACAGAAATCTCCAGTCTGCTGAGAAATTCACAGACACTGCAGATACTCAGGTCTGAATTTGATTAATCTAAACACGAATCAATGTAAAGCTCCAGCTGGTCTGTAAACTGATGCTGTGTCACAAGGAATGGGTCAGTAATGTGAAACTGGTGTGTTGGTGTAGATACATTTATACAATATTGACAAACAGATTGATGTTTTGAGGTGATGGAAAATGTTAATATCCTAATGGTGTAATAAAAGTTTTTATGTATTTATTTAGTCTTTCTGTAGACTTTCAGACTGCAGTATCACTGAAGAAGGTTATAATACTGTTGCAATCAAAATTATTCAACCCCCTTGACCTGCAAGGCATTTTGCTGTGGAGAACAACATTTTATGAAAATAATTCAACAAAGGCATCAGTAAAGTATTAGAGAAAGTTTGTTAATACACTTTTGAGTGATTCTGAGAATGGAACATTGATGAATCATGATGCAATTCAAACTGGTTCTAAACATTCATGTTCAAAATTATTCAAATTTTGCACAGAATCTTTTATTCTTTAAAATCACCAATAAACGCTGCCTGTAAGTGCTTAGAAGCTTCTGTCACCTCTCTACTACAGTCTTGGCCCATTCCTCGCCTGAAAAAGCTTCCAGATCACTGATAATCTTTGCCCTTCACATTGCCACTGCTTTCTTTAAATTCAACCAGATATTTTCATTGAGAATTAAATCTGGAGACTGAACAGGCCACTCAAGAACATTCTATGATTGATCCCTGAACCAAGCAAAAGTAGATTTGGATGTGTTCTTTGGGATGACTGTCCTACAGGAAAGTCCTTTGATCATCAGCTTCAGTCTTTGCACCAAAGGCATCACAATTCTTGTCAAAATGGCCTGATACTTCAAAGAATCCATGATGTCCTTCATATCGTCATGATTTCCACTTCCCGCTACAGTAAAGCAACCCCATAACAGCACTGATCCACCTCCAAGTTTGACGATGGAGATGGTGTTCTTCTGCTTATGAGCTTTGCCTTTTTTGCAGCAGACATACCGCTGATCCATGGGTCCAAAAAGTTCCAGTTTGGTCACATCACTCCATAAAGCATTCTTCCAGAGCTCCACAGGTCGACACAAATGAATTTTAGCAAGTTCAAGTCGGCCTTTTGTTCTTCTTGATCAGGAGAGGTATTCTGCAAGATGTCTCAACATGAAGGCCATAATGAATAATTATGACATAGCTCTGTTACTAAAAAATATTACATTTATATTTTGATATTATGTCTTTTAGTATGCCAGTGAACTGTTATAGATGCAATTGTTATTTTATACAGGATCTTCAGAAAAGCTTGTATTTGCAAAGTACTGCAGTCTCTGAGGAGTTGAGTAATTTTGATCGCAACTGTAGGTTATAATTGTGGAAAATGAAAATGCAAAAAACTTTACCCAGCTCTTCTCTAGAACATGTACTTGTATGATAATCTGTGTTATAAGGAAGAATAACATCTTTGTTTAATAGACTTTCAGACTGCAGTATCACTGAAGAAGGTTATAAAGCTCTGTCTTCAGCTCTGAGATCAAACCCTTCACACCTGATAGAGCTGGATCTCACAGGAAATGATCCTGGACCATCAGGAGTGAAGCAGCTCAGTGATTTACTACAGGATCCAAACTCTCAACTCAAGACACTGAGGTGAGACGTGATGAAGTAATGCCAAATAAATGATACGCATGTGAATTATTTATATTATATATAAATATTATTATATTATATTATTTCACTTATTCAGTAAGGTACACAATTTGATGCATCAAAAATGATCAAACATGAAAGACCAGATGCTGCTGTTGTTCTGATGATAAATGTCAGCACAGTTTAGTTGTGTTAAAAGTTACAGCTTAATCAGACATTTTGTGTCACTAGATGTGCTGGTATTCAGTAGTTTGGTGCCTCGATAGTTAACATTTATGATTGTGTTATTGTGGAAAATATTTAGTGTGACTTATTATCCTGATTGTTTAAATGTTTCTGAATGCACTGTACATTAATTTCCATCAAGCTCAGATTCATAACACTGTAAATCTACTACAGCAGATCTATCACAGGCAGTATTGGTGATAATTGTACACACAAACACACACACACACGCGCGCGCGCGTCTGAACCTGCAGTTTCTCTCATAATGAGCAGAATTACTGTTGCATCAACACAGACATCAGTTAAATAAAACTATCCAGAGATGGTCTAAACCCAGATCATGTTCTCTGTTAGTGGATCAGCAATCCAGTGTTTTGTGATGCAATGCACATTGAATTGAATCCAGCTTCATCTTCTCTTCTGCAGGTTTGTGGGTCCTGCTGCAGATGAAGCCTGTCAGTATGTGACTGGAATTGTGGGTAAAAACCCGTTACTCCTGAGAGAGCTGAATCTGAGTGGACATGAACTAGGAGACACACGAGTGAATCAGATCGCTGCTCTACTGCAGGATAAACACTGTACACTCAACACACTGAAGTGAGTATCTTACATCATTTCACATGTTACATGACTAGTAATGTTACAGTAGTCTATTTTAATTCTCATTTGAGTCCGACCCCACTTTATAAAGCTTGGAAGAGCCAGGACATTTTTTAATATAACTCTGATTATATTTGTCTGAAAGAAGAGCTTCATATACATCTAGGATGGCTTGAGGGTGAGCAAATCATGGGGTGGTTTTCATTTTTGGGTGAACTATCCCTTTAAGTGCACAGCGGTTGGAGAAAATAATGTGAACACATTAGAAATAGCCAGTATTTTATTAATGTGTGTAGGATATCAGACCGAATCAGACAATCTAAGATTTGGTCAAAACCGAGTTGAGGCACGAGGAGTCACAAAAATTCCACAG
>NW_015508508.1:5571-8149 GCF_001515645.1 Sinocyclocheilus grahami | reverse complement strand
TGAACTAGGAGACACACGAGTGAATCAGATCGCTGCTCTACTGCAGGATAAACACTGTACACTCAACACACTCAAGTGAGTATCTTACATCATTTCACATGTTACATGACTAGTAATGTTTAAGGTTGGAGAAAATAATGTGAACACATTAGAAATAGCCAGTATTTTATTAATGTGTTTGCCATCGTTTGCCTTTAATACAGCTTCCAACCTTCTTAGAATAGATTCATACAACTTTTGAATAGACTTCAGTTCAGTTTAGTCTCTAACTTCTGCTGTGACTGCTGAATGTGATCATGTTTACTGACTACAAACTGAGGATTGAAGACTCATTTAAAAACATTGACCACCAACCAGTAATACCTCCCTCACAGATGAACTGAACCCCTTTAATGCTTGCTTTGATCATATAAACACAGAAGCACATCGAAGCTGAGCCCCACACGATGACCTGCCGCTCTCTTGTTTAACCAGTGAGGTGTGCTTCTACCTGAGCAGGTGAATGCACATAAAGTGTCTGGCCCTGATGGGCTTCCTGACCGAGTGCTCAGGGTCTGCACAGAACAGCTGGCTGATGTCTTCACACACATTTTCAAGCTCTACTTGGTCCCCACCTGCTTCAAAACAGTCACCATTGTACCAGTCCCAAAACACTGCAACGTTGCACTCCATAAAAAATTATATATACACATATATATGCATATTTATATTCATAAATATAGTGCCATTTGCACTTCTGGTTAGATGCTAACTGAATGTCATTGGCTCTGTGCTTACTCTGCACAATGAAATCAAAATTGAATCTAATCTAATTACTGGTATGTAACTTTTTTTTTTGTGACAACAGAACTGTTCACAACTGCTTTCAATTTAATGTTAATATTTCATAAAATGTCTAATTAAAGGGCACCTATTATGCCAAATCCACTTTTACATGGTGTTTGGACATAAATATGTGTTGGCGGATTGTGAGCACAACCACCCTACAATGATAAAAACCCACCCACTCCTTATTTATTAATTCCCATTAAACCAAATCAGTCTCATTAGACCAGCTGTTTTGATTCTCTGAGCAGTGTGACATCACATTGTTTAGGCTCCGCCCACAGCTGATGACTGACAGTCCTGCTTTACTGCTCTCAGAGAGTTGTTTGGTTGTACCATAGATATGTACAGATAGATGCCACATTCGACCGCTCCAGATACGTTGCATTACGTCGGCCATCTTGAAATGTTCTGTCGTCACTCACAATAACAATCAATGGAGTTTCAAGATGCAACAACGTTGTGCAGCATCTGGGTGTAAAAACTGATGAAATTTAAATTCCTGAAGAAACTGGATAAACTTTCACAGATAAGAATGTGTTGGTTTGTGTTGAAGATTCTCCAGACTTGAAATGTAACTAGTATCCTCAAATCCTAGTTTTGTTTTTGTCTTGGTTTATGGCTGTATAATTATTTATTTACTTATATTGTTTTCAGGTTTTAGCAACATTTTATTTATTGCACTGTATGATGTTTACTCATGATTAATTTAACTCACACATGAACATAACGTGTCTGATTCATTGTGTTTTCTCTTTCTGTCTTCAGTCTGTGGAGATGCAGTATTACAGAGAAACAGTGTCGCATCCTGACTTCAGCTCTGAAATCAAACCCATCACACCTGAGAGAACTGAGGCTGAGCGGGAATAAACTAGGAGACTCTGGAGTGAAAAACCTCAGTCATCTACTGATGAACACACAATGCAAGCTGGAAAAACTAGAGTTAGTATCATTATACTCTACAGCAGTTACAGTGAGATTAAAGTTTACTGTTCAGTTTATTTTAACATTTATTTTAATATTTTATTTTATTATTTTTGCCTCTTGTTCATTTTAATTTAAATGAGCTAAAGTAACATGTTTTTGAGCATTCTGTAACAATTTCATTGTGTTCACTCTACCTAATATATTTAAAATTGAAATGTACAGTATTTAATTTATTTGTGTTGAAACTACATTAATATTTGTTGCTGACGTAACTAACTGCGCAGTGGATTTGTAGTTCTCAGCATGATTTACAAGGAACTGCATGATTGTAAATTTAGGGATGAAGTGTTATTTTATGTGGTTTTCTGTAAAGGAAAATACATGTTAGTGTTTAAAACCCATTTAATCCCACCGGTCACAATAGTGACTGTAAAACAGATTCTCATTTATAAAGCTCTAAAAACCTTACTGACTGATGTTTTAGTGCACTTGCTGCAAATATGGAAAAATAAAGGGTCTCAATTAAATATATGCAGTTCCCTTTCAGTCAGTCACGTTCTACGTTACGAATTGGGATCTCGCCCGAGAGCCCAATCCCCTTCGAGTGTTAACTAAACAAGCCAATGACAGTTGGCGTGCGTATTTCGCCACGCGCACCCCGCCCCGCAGCGCGGGTATAAAATGACAGCGCGTGCAAATGCACATCAGCTTTTCGCTTCGGAGCCGAGCCTTCTACAGGACGAATCTCTGCGAGTGTTCTAGAGAAACAGCTGGCGTTGGTGTGACGGCGTATCAGTGGGGGTTGCCATCCAGGCTGCTGAAACCT
>NW_015508508.1:0-5220 GCF_001515645.1 Sinocyclocheilus grahami | reverse complement strand
TGTTTAGTTAACACTCGAAGGTGATTGGGCTCTCGGGCGAGATCCCAATTCATCAGTCACGACTGACGTAACGTCTCCGTTCCATCCTTCAGGGAACGAGGGTTACACAAGTAACCTAGACGTTTCTCATAATTAGTGCAAATTGTCACATGACCAGATCAGTTTACTTCCTGTTTGCGTTTTGAGAAGATGATGACTGCATCAAAGCTCCAAAACAAAAGACTAGTAAAGTATGTTAACATAAAGATATGACAAAAATTTTTGGTCCACATTATCTTTAAGGTGTGTAGTATTAATATATGAATTCACATATATTCAGTTTTGTTGAGTGTGGTCATAGAATGAGGAAACATGTTGATAGTCAATAGTGACGGTGGGATAACAGTGAACTTAGGTTTACATATAATGACATCCGGCGCTGTTCATGTGGCAGCCGGCAGGGTTGTGCGTCTAATGGCCCGTTGTTTTGTTTATTTAAGTGTCTTTAATTGCCCCTTGTGGGATTAATAAAGTTGTTAACTTAACTTGAATCCAATCGCAGATGTTAGTGAAAATTACACTGACATGTTGCAATGACAAAATATTGCACTAAATTAAAAGTTCAAATGTTACAAATAAGTTACAATATTGATGTTGTAATACTGGTAGCACTAATATAAAAATTGGATGATATATGTTACAAAATGTTTTTTGAAAATATGTTTTTTTTTTGTCTTTTCTGTCAGTGTACTGTAGCTATCAATGTTGTATAAGGGTTTTTTATGCTTAATAGTACTTCATACTTTTGATGTATTTATTCACACATGAACATAACGTGTCTGATTCATTGTGTTTTCTCTTTCTGTCTTCAGTCTGTGTGATTGCAGTATTACAGAGAAACAGTGTCTCATCCTGACTTCAGCTCTGACATCAAACCCATCACACCTGAGAGAACTGAACCTGAGCGGGAATCAAATAAAAAACACAGGAGTGAATCACTTATGTGACGTACTGAAGGAGTCACGCTGTAAACTGGAGAGATTGAGGTAAAAAACATTTACCAAAATGAAAGAAACAAGTGTTTTGGTATTTGACTAAAACAAAATGAAAAGTTTGTTTTTTGTTCATATTTCTCCCAAATGTAGATTAGAATACTGTGAAATGACAGATGAGTGTTGTTCTGCTGTGACTTCAGCTCTGAAATCAAACCCATCACACCTGAGAGAACTGGACCTGAGCGGGAATCAAATAAAAAACACAGGAGTGAATCACTTATGTGACGTACTGAAGGATTCACACTGTAAACTGGAGAGGTTGAGGTCAGTAACATTCACAGACAAGAATCAAAATTATTAAAATCACTTTGTTTAACCCTTAAGCGCTGTTCAAGGTCTTTTGAGACCCCAAATTATGGTTGCTGAAATAAAAACAATTTGTTTTCCCTATATCTAAATGGTATGAGACTTTGTACGGTTGTCAACACTTGGTAGCTCTAAAAATAGAGAATTAAACTGGATTGATATCTGGTTGTGTGTTAGTGTGAAATAAACAGTCACTCTCTGGAGACCCCACATTGAAATGAATGAGGAAATGATCAAATCCATACTTTTTCTTCTTAATTTATCAAATAAAATCAATAAAATCAATAAATCCACCACAATTCTGACCACAAAATACATGAAAATGAAGTGGCAGCCCTTCCACACATTCACTGCAGAACGATTACGCTCGCACACACACACACACACACACACACACACCCCAAAAACCACCCATAGACATCAATGGGAGACTATACAAATGTTGATTTGATAATGATAATTTGTCAAAAATGTCAGTTACAATGCAGACAACAAGCGGTGACACCCCAGCACATCCACGATGGAGGAAAACACACATGACCCCCAACACCCCCGAAACACATAAAACCCACTCGTAAGAAATGAAAAAATTGACATAACATGAGTGGCTCTCTCTTACATAATTTGTCAAATAAAAATCAGCTACAATAAAGAACACACACAGAAATGATGGAGGGACACCACAGCACATCCACGATGGAGAATAAATGCAAAGACACACACACACACACTAATACACACACATCACACCACATACACACACACACACACACACACACATACACACTAATACACACACATAACACCACATACAGGTTTGACCTAATCATGTCATAATTGCAAAAATGTGTATACATAATTGTAAAAAAAATGCTAAACTTGACAGTCATTTTATATTATTACAATAATGATTTCATAAATCTCTTAACAAATCTAAATAAAACAACTTGAAACTTGAAAAGATCTATAGCTGTGTGGAAATGGTAAACAAGCCATTGAGTAATGCTCTCGAGTCATCTGTGGCTGGAGTTAAAATCTAGTGTTTTTTTATTTTAAAAGTGATTATTTTCAAATAAATGGAAGCAGTTTGGCATTAAACTATGGCACATTGGCCATGTTATCCCCATTAATTAAAATTAGGAATGTGGGTCTTTTATAAAGTGAATTTTACATAAAAAGCTCCTTTTGTATAAAAACCTATATATGTTTTTTATTTACATAAATTAAAAAATAAAATATCATAAATCCTTAAAAAAAACTGCACAAATGTGGAGTAAAAACATTAATAAACTGAGTAAAATTACATTTGTTTACAAAATGAGCTTGTGGTCCCTGTGTTCTCTGGAGACCCCAAACAGCACGAGTGTCCTCCCCAAAACAACAGCGCATAAGAGTTAAACAACACTTTATACTCAATATCTCATGATGAGTGGGTTTATGTGTTCACATTATATTTGTGAAAGATTCTTCACCTTAATGATTTGTTTGTAAGCTCTGATATGTGAACAAATATTAGCTTTCAAATATTTCTTAAAGGAGATTATCAAATTATCATCAAGCTTTGTTTCAAAGGGTTTGTGTCAGAATGAAATGTAAAGGTGATCAAATGTTGAACACAAAGGAGGAAAGAGAACAAAAGCAGACCGTCACAGCTTTATACAGCAGCAGCTGCTTTATTAATGACATCAGTAATAGTGAATCATTACAGTTTGAAATAGATTTGGTCAGATTGTAGGAAAACGCTGGTAAAATCAGAGCAGATTCCAGCTTCAGCTCACAGTCGTCCAGCATCACATGATCAATGTCTCTGTCTCTTGTGTGTTTTTACTTTGACAAGCAACACGTCACATTACTTTACACTTACTTTATGTAAGAGATAATGTACCTGCAGCCGCTTGTTATCACAGAATAAACCCAACGGTGATCAGGACTTGTGTCCTCCTGAAGAGGCTTATTCTGTGATAACATCCGGCTGGATGTGCATTATCACACTTATTATATGCTTTCTTGCCACATAAGTGAATAATTAGACACAAATTATTGATTTGAGTTGAAATATTTTAGCTCTTTAAACAGACGTACATGTGTTATCTGGGGTTGTATCATTAATTACACATCTTTTCTCCACATAAATAAAGATGAAAACATACAATGTTATTTGAGAAGAAAGCCTTTTAAAAACACAAACCCTGTGTCAGAAATCACCCCATACGCTTAAATAGGGCACTTTTTGAGTGGACAGCCATTTTCAGACATTATCGAGTGCACTTATTCAATCCCACAATGCACAGCAATAACATGTGTACAACTGATGTACAATACACACAACAGCTAGAGAATACCCATAATGCACTGTGAGAGTCGCGCACCGAATGAATTCCCGCGTCTCTCCAGAAGATGAATCATCATCCATTCATTTTACAAAGCGCTCGCCCACAGCGTCATACAATACAGATATAAATTCATTGTAAATTGATCATTAAATTGTTTAATTAGGGTTTATACTTAATTTCCATGATTTCTCAAATACCGTATGACTGAGTGTTATTCTGCGTTGCTAATGACAACACACCTAATGAATAACACAGCTCAGAATGTCACGACTGACCAATCAGAATCAAGTATTCCAGGTAGCTGCGCAATAATTTCAGTTATTCACTGAGACCAATACAAACATGTTTAAACTAGAGGACAAACAGCTTTAACTAGTGCAACATTTAACTGAAAGCTTTTTGATTTAAAGCAAAATCACATTTGTATTTGTTCCTTATCATTTATTATATTTGGCGTACACTCGTTAGTATGTGTTTCTCTTTATATCAACTCAATAGAGACACAAACAGAATGGAATTAATGTTCTAAATGTATTATATTTAAAACACAAATGCTGTTTTATAAATATGTATTCAAAATCAGGTATAGTCAGTAATTAATCTGATTACAGGATTTTAAAGCAACTTTTTACTCAAAAAAAAAAACTGTGATTAAAATATAGTTACTAATTTGTACTTTGTTCCGCTGAACTCTGATTATCTTCTCTTCTGTTCCATCTTACAGTTTAGATAGAGATCCATCACCAGAAGTACCTGATAGAGTTCAAACACAAGAGTCTCTGATAGAGTTGAATCACCAAAAGCTGACACATTGTTATTCTATTTAATTGTATATTAAGTTAGCTATGTGTCTGTCTGTTGCTAACAATCACAAATCCTCTCATTACAACAAACAAAGCAGAAACACAGAGTAAATAAAAGATGGATTGTGCAGTTTTGACAGATGAATTGATTAAAACGGGAGTTTTCACACACAGTGAGTTTGTGCTGAACTGACTGACAGCTTCAGTGTTTATAAATGCTGTGCCTTTTACTCGCTGTTTGTGTCATTTTATTCACAATTTGAAGAAACGTTTGTTTTTATGAGACTTTGTGACTTTTTCTACATAAGTGCAAATAATGACATAAATATATGTTTAAATGTTATAATGGTGATTGCTGCTCACTATTCTGCTGGCTGTGATGATCATTTAATGTCTTTTTAGATTTTAAAATAAAAGTGTTTGTTTGTCATCAAGTGTTTGTTTTCCTACATTTTTACTGTTAGTTTTACAAATGAGGACAATCTTTGAAGAATGAACAAAATTCGTTTTGGTCATAATATTACAATAAGATTTAAATTGTATAATATTCAGATTTGAAGCTTTGAAGTGTGGTGTGAAGTATGTGAATGTCGAGGGAGTATTTAGAAAGACAGTTCCATGCCATTCTCAACAGTACAAACAGCACTTTTAAAATGTATTTGATTAAAACAGTTTATTAAAAATAGTAGTTCTGTGTGAAATATTTTCTCTAATCATTTATTTAAACAGCTTGGTGTCTGTTTT
>NW_015508507.1:9369-22052 GCF_001515645.1 Sinocyclocheilus grahami | reverse complement strand
CAGTATAATACTGTGTAAACAACAGAAATCATTTACAGTGTATACTATTGACCCCATGCCTGAAACAGCTTCTCAGAAATCATCAGACACATCCTCATTTTTTCTTTCCTGCACTGGGCCAATAAAAGAAGATAAAACTGATAGTGCCACATTCATGAATAAATTCACCTTTAGACCTGAACACATCATCACTCAGGCAAAAGACATGAGGAAGTGACATTTTATTTTAATATCTTTATTGTAAAATCCTATACTGAAGACAGCGAAGCAGTTTTCTAATATCTATCATTTCACTGTGTGGGGAATTGGCAAATTGGCGCCCCTGCTTGCTGAGAAGGTGCCATGCACAGAAGCTGTGTGAGAAGGGGAAAGGGGAGCGGGGTGCGGCGCAGGGGACAGTTCACCTCTGGGTCTCTCCCAAACGGAACGGACAGGGGGAGGGGGGGGGGACGGGGGATCCACTGTATAGAGCAATACTCTAATGGAATTAGTGGGCTAAAGTCAGTCACACCTCGACTTTATTCCAAATAACGCACATTTCATTCATAATATTATAAATACAGGCCTATAGCTCCTGCACATTTTTGTTTTTCTGAATTGTGTAAAATGGCTAATAAAAATAGGTAATAAAAAACGATTATGTGGCAATTTAGAAAAAAAAGAAAAGAAGAAGAGGAGAAACGAGCAAAAGATAAAGGTATGCAACTATGTTCTCTCTGTATGATTATTACGGTATCCATGTCATGAATGAAGGGCTAATGTTAATTAGTGGGTATAACGCTTAAGTTTGTTAGCCTTTTTGCTATGATGCTTGCTATGCTTATACAACAATAATTCGGTTTTAACTCAACAAACACGAGATCTAATTTCACCATAATATTGCACTTTGCAACAAAACTGTTACAAGTTCAGTTATTATTTATTTCCATCAGTTGGGTTAACGTTAGGCCCTGTAATTAGCCAATGGAATTTTCAAATCTGTGTAATTATAATTTAAATCGGACTACTTTTCAAATTGTATTTCATAAACCAACATCTCAGACGTTATGTCAAAACGTTATGGGGTTTCAAATAAAAAAATGACTTTCTGTTACAGAACAGGGCATTGATTTCATACATGTCCACTGTAGAGGACATCAGGACTTAAATCATGTTTATCAGGCATTTTCGAAGACACAACAAGTGAATATGGAAATAAATTATACATCAATATTCCTATGAAATATTAGATATTATTATTAAAATGTTGCCAATTATTACTCCAATTATTACACTTCTTTTTTCATTAAATGTTGCTCCAAGAACACATTAATATGCAAATTAGATACAGTGTATAGTGTATATTTATTTAAGTTCTGATAACTTATACTGTCATATTTTGTGCAGAATTGTGTTCATTGTCTTTTGGCAATGTTGGAGGTGGAGATTGTACACCTTAAAAAGTGTGTTTCCTGTTGTAATTGCAATAGTTAACTGGATTCTCTTAAGTGTTTTTTTCAAATGTTCTAATGAAGGATTTGTGCAATTGAGAAATATAATTTTCTCTTTCACTTATGTTGTTATAATAAAATATAACTGTTTGTGCAGAATTTTGTGTTTTTGGGGGGGGGGGTCTCGCCCAGGGTGTAATTCAATGTAGAACCGTCACTGCTAACAGTATACGTTTGGTTCAAATATATTTTATTAGGCTATAAATATGTGGCTATGTTACAGCTCCCCTTTAATCTCTTGTCTTTTTCTCCTTTTCCATCTCTACAATCCTATTCTGCTCACAGGTGATTGGAGATTTGAGATGATTGGAGAGGATAGTGCGTACCTCCCGCTTTGTTGCAGTTTGCTGATTTTTGTAAAATAAATTCTGCTTTTGCTTTTCAAATAAAAGAGTGGTTTCAGTTTAATATGTTGCAGGCTCATTTATTGGTAATAAATAATTGATAATAAATAATATTCATGATAATAAATAATAAAAATAATATTGGGCTTGTTTTTAAAACTGCGGTTGCTTATTTGTCTCGCGAGAGTTGGCAACAGTGATGATGATAATAATGGGGTGCCACTGATAGCCTTTACAAACGGGGGCGCTGGAAGCAAAAAATGTAATCAAATGTCTCGCAAGAATTAGGTTTTCCCCTACCCCCATGTCATGTGAACTATCAGTGTTTCTCGCAATATTACATGTATGGTTATGTTAGGTTAGAGCCCTAAAACAGAGGAAAGTTTTTTTTATATTATACCGAATATATGAAATTATAGTGAATATTATAAAATTATAGCATGTTATAGTGACCCCAATATCACCCAAAACAAATGTGTGTAAAATTTTGTTATTTCTTATGTTTTATACAGCTAAAAGAGCCTGGGGTCAAATTGACCCCAAAGAACACTGATGCTACAAGATGTGTAGAGGACATTGAAAAAATATCACGTTAACTTTATGTTTACCAAGTTGTCCCCATTAAATGAGGAAAAGTCATTAAATCTGAAGCAAAACAAATTATGTCAATCATGTATTTACAGACGTTAAACATTGAATGGGGTGAAATGGACCCCTTGGATAATAGGAGGGTTAAAAGTAAATAACAGATGAAAAGCCAGAATGCCGAGGAAGGTTAAGTTTTAAGGCCAGTGCAAATTGATGAACAGAGGTGTGACATGCGTTCTTTTCTGCTCATTAAAGATTAATCTTGCAGCGGCATTTTGGATTAATTTAATTATATATATGATAGGCCTATACACTACCAGTCAAAAGTTTTTGAACAGTAAGATTTTTAATGCTTTTTAAAGATGTCTCCTCTGCTCACCAAGCCTGCATTTATTTGATCCAAAATACAGCAAAAGCAGTAATATTGTGAAATATTTTTACTATTTAAAATAACAGTTTTCTATTTGAATATATTTTAAAATGTAATTTTTAGCATCATTACTCAAGTCACATGATCCTTCAGAAATCATTCAAATATTCTGATTTGTTGCTAAAAAAAATAAAATAAATTTAATAATTTTTATTATGTTGAAAACAGCTGAGTAGAATTTTTCAGATGAATAGAACAGCATTTATCTGAAATTGAAATCTTTTGTTGCATTATGAATGTCTTTATCATCACTTTTGATCAATTTAAAGCATCCTTGCTAAATAAAAGTATTAATTTCTTTCCCCCCCCAAAAAAAAAATTCTCCAAGCTTTTGAATTGTATAGTGTATAATGTTACAAAAGCTTTTTATTTCAGATAAATGCTGCTCTTTTGATCTTTCTATTCATCAAAGAATCCCGAGAAAAAAAATGTACTCAACTGTTTTAAATTTTGATAATAATAATAATAATAATAATAATAATAATAATAAATGTTTCTTGAACAACAAATCAGCATATTAAAATGATTTCTGAAGGATCATGTGACACTGAAGACTGGATTAATGATGCTGAAAATTTAGCTTTGATCACAGAAATAAATGACATTTTAATATATATTTAAATAGAAAGCAGTTGTTTTAAATAGTAAAAAAAATTCACAATATTACTGCTTTTGCTGTATTTTGGATCAAATAAATGCAAGTTTGGTGAGAAAAGACTTCTTTAAAAAACATTTTAAAAAATTACTCTTCAAAGACTTTTGACTGGTAGTGTATGTATGTATGTATGTATGTATGTATCACACTCATATCACATCTAGTTGTTTTGGATAAGAATAAAACATCAGGTCCGACAATATCGTGTCTTTTTTAATTTAAATCTAGATTTATTTGCATTGGCCCATGGAAACCTCTTTGAACACACTTGACTAAAAAAGCGTGGGGGACGAATTTACATTTTATTAAAAAGTGTTTACGTATTCTACACTCATGGCGCGCACACACATTAGGATAGGTTAGATGTCTGCCTCCGTTGCGAGTCCCTATCAAGCACTTTACCGATTCAACTACTCTCCTCTCCTCCTCCTGCCTGGCTCTTTGGTCAGCATCACTCACCGCAGAGCAAGCCTGTTCTTGATAGATCTGCTGTGAAAACGTGGGAAAAGCCGACGAGGAAGAAGTTGGAGTGAAGCGATCTTTATATAGGCGGAGCAAAATACTTAATCGCTCCGTCTATAGAGCATTGTGATTGGATGTTTATGCTGTCTATACAGGAGACAATCCAATGGGCCACTGGCTGCTCGCTGTCCCTGCGTGATGGTCCTTGGCAAAAAAACTAAAAACATTTTGTCGGCCCCTTAAGTGCATCGGCCCACTGGGAAAATGCCCAGTATGCCCGATTACCAATCCTGGCAATCCAGCCCTGCTAGCGGCACCCCTGGCTGGCAGAATAGAAGAAGTAAGAAGGACAATTTTGGTAGGCTAGGGAATGAAGTGGCAAAAGTGCTTGGGGTCATTGATATGAAGTTTAGTCCTACGGTAGCATATTCAGTCATAGCCCCATGGAACATTATTAGTCCTGTGGTAGATTGGTATCTTTTAGAGATCAAAAGGAAAGAAGAAGAGGCCGATTTAGTAGATGTGTTTAATGATATGTTTCAGAAGTATTTAAAAACTTTACACAAATCTATATTAATGGTACTAAGAATCCGGAGACAGGAGTAACAAGATTTGGAGTGGTGGTTCCAGCAAAAGGAATTGGAGTTAATAGAAGAACATCTAACAGTTTAGCAGTGTAAACGAGAGGCTGGCAATTTTGGTTGCTTTAAGGTGGGTTGAAAAAAAAAGGGACATCTATACCAAATTCAAAAAAGTATTAAAGCAATAGGGTAGGAATTGGGAACAGGAGAGAGAGAATTGTGTTGACTAGGTTAAGGCTGGGACATTGTGCTCTAAATAAAATACCAGTCTGGTCTGTGTGACGACTGTCAGGAAGAAGAATCGGTGGAGCATGTAATGTAAAATAATGATGATGGAAAATAATATTAAGGAAATAGGGGTGCAGAAACGTACTTTAAAATCAACCCTAAGTATGACGGAAAGAGCTCAGGTTAGAGAACTGTTTTTTAAGTGATACTGGGCTTTATTATAGGATATGATGGATAGGTTTTATTATTATTATTATTATTGTTGTTATTGTTATTAATTGATCCTATTCCCCCTTTTGCCACATCTCATCATATGGAATTAGATTGTAAACCTACTGATTGATCCACACTCCGGAACAGATGCAACAAATGCACCAATAAACTGGATGCCAACCGCTGTTAAAAAATAAAGAAGAAGTTCCGCCCCCTGTGGCTAGAAGGGATACAGCAAAAACCGGAAGCTAACAATAAATATAATTTTCTACCTATTAGATTGTGTTTTATTAACGTCTACACCTACCCCAACCCTAAACCTACCCCTTAAAATAATGCAAAAATAGTAATTATTGTTGTACAGTGTGAAAAGAATTACGCTATATTGATGTGCGCATGCCCAGTAGTTTTTGCTGTATCCCTTCTAGCTTTAACCCCTTCAGACCCTTCTCGTAAATCTGCCTGGGCCATACATCTGCCTGCTCAGCGGAGAACTATTGGCTCAGCAGGAGACAAAAGCTTTTTCCCCCTAACTGAAATTATGACTTTTAAATCTGAATATAACTCGAATACTATTAATAATATTTAAGTATAAAATTATTATTTAGTTTTTCAGCCATTTTGACAGCCCTAATGTTTGCATTTTAAGAGGAAATAATTGAAGGCCAAAAATTTGGATTACAATTTATAACTATGTCAGTGGGCAGTATATTATTTGTCAATACCAGCTCTCTGCTTTGATTGATAGTATTTTCATTTTCATCTTTGTCAGTGAACAAAGTAAACAAATGGTCGACTGATATTTATATGTTTTATGAATCATTTTATTAAGCAAGTTATTTTACTGAAGGCTACCAGGAAAGCTACGTAATTAAGTTTAATAAATTCACAGTATATGCCCATTCATATGCCTATGTAATGTGGGGTTTTGTTTCATGTTCATGTTTAACTATGTCAGTGGGCAGTATATTATTTGTCAATACCAGCTCTCTGCTTTGATTGATAGTATTTTCATCTTTGTCAGTGAACAAAGTAAACAAATGGTCGACTGATATTTATATGTTTTATGAATCATTTTATTAAGCAAGTTATTTTACTGAAGGCTACCAGGAAAGCTACGTAATTAAGTTTAATAAATTCACAGTATATGCCCATTCATATGCCTATGTAATGTGGGGTTTTGTTTCATGTTCATGTTTTCATGTCTTTTACTTTGTAATTGGTTCACTGTTGGTGTCATGCTTCCCTTGCCCTCTTGTCTTCATGCTATTGGTTCCTCTGTTCATTGTGTCATGTTCTGGTTGGTAGTCTTAGTCATGTGTCTTGTTCCCCATTGGTTTGTTCATGTCATGTGACCCTCTTGTCTGCTATAAGTAGCCATCATGTTCCCATTGTGTCTTGTCGTGTATTGAAGTTGTAACCCGCTGTCGGTGTGTCTAGTCTGTTTATGCCTAGTTAAGTCTGTTCATGTCTAGTCAAGTCTTCGTTTATTGTTTGGATCACTTGTAAATAAAACTGCCCATGGGTTCTCACTATGCTCGCCTTCAGTGGACTGATTCGTTACAGCCTAATATGAAAACGGCTTTGTTTCTTGTCCCCTCACATTGACAGATACGAATCACATTACATGAATAACGTCAATTCAAAATGGCGAAATTAGACAAGTTTATTACTTTGCATTCCTGATTATTTTTGTCAGTCTATTCATAATAGACTTAATTAAATAATTAATTAATAAATACATTTATTATGTAAAAAATAAATAAAAACAAATAAATGGTAACTATAGTTAAACCATGGTAATCACAAATTAACTATGGATTTACTACACTAAACTTAGTTTAACCATGGTATCTGTACAACTACGGTTATACAAATGGTAATCAATTTTGGCATTGTTGGGGTCCTCCCGTTGTGGTCTGTACGTGCATTTCTGTATTTGGTTGTGTTGTGAGTATTTGCAGCGCATTTCTTTATTTGGTTGTGTTGTGAGTATTTGCAGCGTGGGGGGAGAGGCGGAACCGGATGACTGAACTTAAATCTATATTAATGGTACTAAGAATCCGGAGACAGGAGTAACAAGATTTGGAGTGGTGGTTCCAGCAAAAGGAATTGGAGTTAATAGAAGAACATCTAACAGTTTAGCAGTGTAAACGAGAGGCTGGCAATTTTGGTTGCTTTAAGGTGGGTTGAAAAAAAAAGGGACATCTATACCAAATTCAAAAAAGTATTAAAGCAATAGGGTAGGAATTGGGAACAGGAGAGAGAGAATTGTGTTGACTAGGTTAAGGCTGGGACATTGTGCTCTAAATAAAATACCAGTCTGGTCTGTGTGACGACTGTCAGGAAGAAGAATCGGTGGAGCATGTAATGTAAAATAATGATGATGGAAAATAATATTAAGGAAATAGGGGTGCAGAAACGTACTTTAAAATCAACCCTAAGTATGACGGAAAGAGCTCAGGTTAGAGAACTGTTTTTTAAGTGATACTGGGCTTTATTATAGGATATGATGGATAGGTTTTATTATTATTATTATTATTGTTGTTATTGTTATTAATTGATCCTATTCCCCCTTTTGCCACATCTCATCATATGGAATTAGATTGTAAACCTACTGATTGATCCACACTCCGGAACAGATGCAACAAATGCACCAATAAACTGGATGCCAACCGCTGTTAAAAAATAAAGAAGAAGTTCCGCCCCCTGTGGCTAGAAGGGATACAGCAAAAACCGGAAGCTAACAATAAATATAATTTTCTACCTATTAGATTGTGTTTTATTAACGTCTACACCTACCCCAACCCTAAACCTACCCCTTAAAATAATGCAAAAATAGTAATTATTGTTGTACAGTGTGAAAAGAATTACGCTATATTGATGTGCGCATGCCCAGTAGTTTTTGCTGTATCCCTTCTAGCTTTAACCCCTTCAGACCCTTCTCGTAAATCTGCCTGGGCCATACATCTGCCTGCTCAGCGGAGAACTATTGGCTCAGCAGGAGACAAAACTTTTTCCCCCTAACTGAAATTATGACTTTTAAATCTGAATATAACTCGAATACTATTAATAATATTTAAGTATAAAATTATTATTTAGTTTTTCAGCCATTTTGACAGCCCTAATGTTTGCATTTTAAGAGGAAATAATTGAAGGCCAAAAATTTGGATTACAATTTATAACTATGTCAGTGGGCAGTATATTATTTGTCAATACCAGCTCTCTGCTTTGATTGATAGTATTTTCATCTTTGTCAGTGAACAAAGTAAACAAATGGTCGACTGATATTTATATGTTTTATGAATCATTTTATTAAGCAAGTTATTTTACTGAAGGCTACCAGGAAAGCTACGTAATTAAGTTTAATAAATTCACAGTATATGCCCATTCATATGCCTATGTAATGTGGGGTTTTGTTTCATGTTCATGTTTTCATGTCTTTTATTTTGTAATTGGTTCACTGTTGGTGTCATGCTTCCCTTGCCCTCTTGTCTTCATGCTATTGGTTCCTCTGTTCATTGTGTCATGTTCTGGTTGGTAGTCTTAGTCATGTGTCTTGTTCCCCATTGGTTTGTTCATGTCATGTGACCCTCTTGTCTGCTATAAGTAGCCATCATGTTCCCATTGTGTCTTGTCGTGTATTGAAGTTGTAACCCGCTGTCGGTGTGTCTAGTCTGTTTATGCCTAGTTAAGTCTGTTCATGTCTAGTCAAGTCTTCGTTTATTGTTTGGATCACTTGTAAATAAAACTGCCCATGGGTTCTCACTATGCTCGCCTTCAGTGGACTGATTCGTTACAGCCTAATATGAAAACGGCTTTGTTTCTTGTCCCCTCACATTGACAGATACGAATCACATTACATGAATAACGTCAATTCAAAATGGCGAAATTAGACAAGTTTATTACTTTGCATTCCTGATTATTTTTGTCAGTCTATTCATAATAGACTTAATTAAATAATTAATTAATAAATACATTTATTATGTAAAAAATAAATAAAAACAAATAAATGGTAACTATAGTTAAACCATGGTAATCACAAATTAACTATGGATTTACTACACTAAACTTAGTTTAACCATGGTATCTGTACAACTACGGTTATACAAATGGTAATCAATTTTGGCATTGTTGGGGTCCTCCCGTTGTGGTCTGTACGTGCATTTCTGTATTTGGTTGTGTTGTGAGTATTTGCAGCGCGTTTCTTTATTTGGTTGTGTTGTGAGTATTTGCGGCGCATTTCTGGAAGAGACGGTGGATTGTAATCAAACTGTATTGTGAGTGTAGCAATGGGTTATGATTCAGATGGTGATGATGATGGGTGGCCTTCAGATATGGAGGTTAACCAAACTAAAAGAGCAAGGAAAAAAGCATGGTCTAAAGCGAGTAGTGGAGGAGAGAGTACACCAAGACAAACGATCAAAAAGATCGGAGCTAAACCTAGTGGAAGCAGTAGGTTTGACGATGACAAGATGAAAATTACAGGCCTCTCTCATCTTTTTAAGTGGGAGAACTTGCACAATTGGTGGCTGACTAAATACTTTTTTGCCCCACTGTATCAGCCAGGAAGGCCAGCACCTCCACAGCAGCCATGCAATCAGAAGTGTAAAGTTGAGGAGAACACCTTGATTGTGGAAAAGAAAAGTTGTGTAGCTTTTATGTGCAAAGTTGTTAATGTTGTGACACGACAAGAAAGAAAAAGCGATAGAATCAAGACAGTTGTGGAAGCTGCAGAGGAGTTTCTAGGCATTAAGATGTAAAAGATGTAAAAGCTGAAGATATACATAGTATGTTGAGTGCTAATAATGATGGGGGATCTCAGAGTGTTAACTAATCTTGTAATGGTATTCCACCTCTTGCAGTGAAATGCTAGAAGCTTGATTGCAAATGGACAAGAGTTTAAAAAGTTTGTAGCAGAATCTGAAGTCAAACCTAATATTGTTTGCATTCAAGAAACTTGGCTTCGACCTCAGCTTGATTTTATTATACCTGGATAGGAGTCTGTCAGGTTTGATAGAGGTGGAAATCAAGGTGAAGGCTGTGCAACATTTGTAAGGGATGGGATATTTAAAAGAATAGCAACTTCAATAGAAATAGAATGTGTGATTATTGAAGTATATAAATCAGATGGGGAGTAGTTAGTAATCAAATCAGATGGGAACTTGGTAGTAATCAACTTTTATAACCCATGTAAATGATTAAGCCTAGACGTTTTAGAGGACATAGTTAGGAGTCAAGGAAAAAGGAAATAAATATGGTGCGGAGACTTCAATGCACACAATAGTCTTTGGGGAAGTATGCACACTGATAATAATGGGGAAGTAGTGGAAGAATTGATGGATGTTAGGCTGCTAGTTTGTCTAAATAATGGAAATGGTACAAGAATTGGCATACGTTCTAACACATTGTCTTGTATTGATCTTACTTTAGTTTCTAATAATCTGGCAAATTCTTGTGAGTGGAATATTGAAAACAGTGTTATTAAAGAATGTTGGGAATACAACTCTTTTCAAGGAAATGGCTTTGGAAGGGTAACAAAGGCTAAATCAGAGGAATATAGATTAGACAGTATCTGTTTTAACACTCCTACTCCTATTAGTAATATCCCTACTTGGTTGTTTCCAAAAACTGAGGTTGATTTAAATATAATGGAACTAAAGGATAAATGGGAAGAGAGTGAGAAAGGACACATGGCAAGTCAATACATAAAAAGCACATTTTACAGTTATTTAGATATTTATACAGATGGATCCAAAGATGAAGAAAATAGGGTAGGCATAGGAACATACCAACATTGAATGTCACTATTGGGAAAAGATTACCTGATCAGTTGTCAGTTTATAAGGCAGAGATGATGGCGATTATTGTAGGGTTGCAGTGGGTGGAGGAATTAAAACCTGATAGAGTGGTATGTTGTGTTGACTCTGTAGCAGAAATCTAATAGAGAAGATTTAATGCTAGAAATCCATCAAAATTTATTTAGATTGTGGACTAATCGTTTTTCATCTGTGCTGGTGTGATTGTTCTTAAACTGTTAGGCTTAGGCTATATTTACAAAATGACTGGAGTCTAAGACCACACACAAGCATGAAAGTGTTCATTTAATAAGTAAAATTTTGGATTAAACCAAATTGTATGGAAAAAAAGTTTAAAAGTAGCCTACATTTGGTGCACTGTAAATGAGAAAACAAATACTTCACTGCATTTTATGGAATGGAATAAGCAATTTCATGTTAAATAAACTATCTTAAAATCATTTTATTAACAAATGTTCATAAGTGTGTTTGTGCTTGTTTTGATATGAAATAATAAGATACTGTTCTAAGGATTTGTATTAGTAAGGTTCTTTGTTCATGTTCACCAACTGCATTTAGGCTATCAGATAAAAAAAATATTGAAAAACATTAATATTGTAAAATAATTTTACAATTTAAAATAAAAAAAACATTTCCCCCTGTGATGTCAGATCTCAACTTCTCTTCAGTGTCTCATGATCCTTCAGAGATCATTCTAATATGCTGATTTGCTGCACAAGAAACATTTCTGATTATTATCAGTTGGAAATTGTTGTACTGCTTAATGAAGTGTGGAATTATGCAGCGACAAGATTCCTTGATGAATAGAAAGTTCAGAAGAACAGCATTTATTTGAAATATACATATTTTTTTACATTATAAATGTCTTTACTGTCATTTTTATTAAATTAATGCATCCTTGAAGAACAAAAGTATACATTTCTTAAACAAACAAACAAAAAAATCATAGTAATCCCAAACTTTTGAATGGTTATGTCATGTATCAAATACCAGAATCAAGTTAAGAAATGTATTTTTTTAAATTTGTTTTAGCTTTGTCATATTTTTATACAGCAGATTCTACAAGGACGTTACCATCACACTTTCTTGTCTCGTCTTGTTTTGGTGCATAAATCGTAACAAGGATTCAGTAGTGATTCATGCTCAAAATTCAGGAAATCTTTATTAATCGCATCCTCCATGACTATCATTTTCCTGGATTTTGAGTGTGAATCACTATTGAATTCATATTTTTAAAAACAAAATGTCACTTTCACATAATATCAAACATCAATGTTCCGTCCTCTGCTATTTTCGATATACATGTTGCCCCTTGGTAATATTATTAGAAAATACGGGATTAGTTTCCACTGTTATGCTGATGATACTCAACTGTATATCTCAACAAGACCAGATGAAACTTCTAAATTATCTAACAGAGTGTGTTAAAAATGTAAAAGATTGGATGACCAATAATTTTCTCCTATTAAATTCGGATAAGGCAGAGATATTACTTATTGGACCAAAAGACAGTACACAGAATCTCTTGGATTACAATTTGCAACTAGATGGATGTACGGTTACCTCCTCTACAGTCAAAAATCTGGGTGTTATATTAGATAGCAACTTGTCTTTTGAAAATCATATTTCCCATGTTACAAAAACAGCATTCTTCCATCTTAGAAACATTGCCAAGTTACGAAACATGTTACCTGTTTCTGATGCAGAAAAGCTAGTTCATGCATTCATGACCTCTAGACTGGACTATTGTAATGCACTGCTAGCTGGTTGTCCTGCATCTTCAATAAACAAGCTACAGGTAGTCCAAAATGCAGCGGCTAGAATCCTTACCAGGTCAAGAAAATATGATCATATTACCCCAATTTTACAGTCT
>NW_015508507.1:8254-9359 GCF_001515645.1 Sinocyclocheilus grahami | reverse complement strand
AGCTTTTTCGCTTTTTCGCATTTGGCTCCCAAACTCTGGAATAGCCTTCCTGATAATGTTCGGGGTTCAGACACACTCTCAATCTAGATTAAGCATTCAAATAATGCATCTCATAATCACACATTATTATTCTTTAGCTTGGGTTAAACAAATACATTTTGCTTGGTTGGAACAGCAGCTATGCTAATTATGTCTCTATTTGTTTCTCTGTTTTTGCCATAACTAGGATTTACACAAGCTTCAGTCTGGATCCAGAACACCTGAGAAGAGATGATGCCAACCTCTCAGAGGACCTCAGATGATGCCAACCCTGAAACAACATACAGAACTACCACATTTTGCTATAAGTTTGATTGCATCATATAATAATTGCTGTTAATAGTGTTCATCGTCTGTTTGATTGTCTTTAATTGGTTTTTCCGTACATTTCTGCCATATGTACGTTAACTGACAGTCACCACTGATAAGCTACCACTAAATATTGTAGAAACTTAATTTGCTGTAAAGTTGCTTTGCAACGATTTGTATCGTGAAAAGCGCTATACAAAAAAACTTGAATTGAATTGAATCCACACCAACACACATTTTACCAACATCTTATCACAAGCTAATCAAGGCCATAATCCAATCTTTATTCCACTTTATTTTTTATAATTAGAGGCCCTTTTTATTTATGTATTTATTTAGTCATTTAGCAGACGCTTTACACATAACAAAAAGAAAACACGTAGATAGAATAGAAAAAGAATAGAGAAAGCTAGTGTTAGTGGTCTTTTAAAAAAAAAACAAGAAGTTGGAAAACGAATAAGTGCAAGTGTTAGAGGGTCAAGTTAACAAATAGATCAAATAGAATTAGAACAGAGAGTGCTAGAGTTAGAGGGTCAAATAAAGATGCAAGGGATGTGTTTTTAGCTGTTTCTTGAAGATGGCTAAGGACTCGAATTGAGTTGGGCAGGTCATTCCACCAGGAGGGAACAGTTTATGTAAAAAAAAAAGAAGCCTAATTAAGAATATATATGTTTATGAAACTTTATGACTAGCCTATAAATAATGTTGAATGAGTGTTTGTTGTGCATCAAAATAGACCATACATTAATATCAATGA
>NW_015508507.1:3173-8081 GCF_001515645.1 Sinocyclocheilus grahami | reverse complement strand
TTAAGACATGGATCATCACACCAGTATACAAAAAATATGTCTACAGATACGTTTATTCAGGTTTATTTCATTTGTTGCAGGCAGTGATGTATTCATTTATTCCTATTTATTCATTCATGTTATAACAACTAATAACAGACAAAGTTTTAAAGCATCGCAAGCTACAAATGAAGAGCACAAAGAACTGAAATCAATGTATAGACTACGACTAGCTGAAGTTTGCTGTGCTTTATCCTAACATTACACAAAGAATGTCTGCAATCATTCAGTCAGGGACTTCACAAAACGTGCACTGTAAACTAATAAAAACATTATAAACGGTTACGAAATGATAAACAAATGTAGTTTGTGCAACGCTAGAAATATATTTTCCTTTTTTTTTTTTAAATACCCGCTGAGATACAAGGAGCCTGAACTGAAATTCTCAGTTCCACCTGGTTCCACGCGCATGTCTGGGAAACTCATGAATATTCATCTGTGCTCCGCCCACTGAAACTGAAAATCTCGGAAACCGATCATCTCGTAACACCGGATCTTGGTGACCTCATAGCTGGCTACTGGCATGCTGGCCGCCAGTTGTTTTTTTTACAAGGTTGTTATTAAAAGGCCAAATTCCGCATAAACCTTATTGATGATGCATACTTGTCATATGTTTTAGAATGTCGCGTTTATTTAGCGATGCTTTATATGAATTACAAATGGCATTGTTTTTGTTTTTTGAGAGGTGATCTAAATTTTTGTTACTTGGAAAGAGAAAAATTGACAGGCTTGTGCTGCAGTTCTATGGATGTTTTGCCCTCCAGGTCTTCGAGCCAGTCACGTGACTGGGAACTGAATATGTTGGCAACTTTACTGAATGATCAAAGGTAAGACTCGTGTTAATATCCAGCGCTAGGTGGCGCAGTGAGCTCTGCTGTCTAGAACTGCCGTTTATCATTGACTGAAACCTGATGTAAATAGTTCAGATGATTTAAGCAGCAGCTCCTGACAGCTGAGAGCTCGATCATGATGGTTTCTGATAGTTTGTACTGTACACTGTGGATGTTATCGTTTTTTGGTGAGGCTTTTTTTTGTAATTCAAAATGTATGTTGAATTGCTGTGTATAATAACTAGATAGTTGGAACGTAATTATTCAACTACAGTAGTTGTAGCAAATAAAAAGTATGCCTTGTCTAGAAGAATTAGTTATATCTTTCTTTTATTCTTTTTTTCTTTCTTTGACATAGGCCAGTATTTAGGAGAAGACCTGCAGTTTTCTGGTCCGGCTAATGGAGCAGTAGGAGGAAGTGTGGTGTTTGCTCCTGATAACCCGCCCTCCACAACACTTAATATAGTTCAGTGGCAGTTTGGAACAACTCTTATATTGACAGCACAGTCTGATTCAACTACAATAGTCCCAGAATACAGTGACAGAGTCAGTTTTGACATAAACACTCTCGCTCTGGAGCTCTGGGACCTGAGACTGGATGATTCTGGAATATACAGACTGACTGTATTAACTAGTGCTGGAGGACAATTTACAGGAGAAACTTCACTACAAGTGTTCGGTGAGTGTGTTGCTTAAACTTCAGTAGGATTTAATATTTAATAATCGCCTACGTAGGCTTAATATATGATTATATGAAATGAATTTAATGTGTGGAAGGGGAAAAAGCGACATGAAGCAATTTAATATGCTGTAAATGAAACACGGATGTGTAAAACTGTCAAAAGTGACGAGCAGAAGTGCTCATGAGAGTATAATAATAGTTTAGATATGCACAAATCTGCTGTTATTTTGCAGTGAGCTTTGTGGTTAATTGTTACTGAACCAGATTTGCACAGTGTTACTTAGGGCACTCGCATGTTTAAACTTTTAAAAATGTTGTTACATAAAAATTTGTAGCTTTATAATTTATTTTGAAATAACTTTTAGACTACAGTATAGATTTTTGTTGTTATACTCTTGTCTCAGACCCAGATTTTCTGTCTTCTTTCAGCTATGATAACCCATTAAAATGATAAATTATATGTTACAAACGATGATGATATAAATAGACACTGAACTAAAAATAAACAGTCTATAGGGCGCACATATACAAACTTATAAACATTCCTTTCATTGTTGATTGGCCTTCTGTACCACCCTTGACCACACTAAATGTGAAAATGTGAAATGGTCACTCAATGTGAAAGACTAATTTTAAATCTAGTGTGTTTGTTCTTTCTCACTCATACAGAAAGAATAACTAATGTCAGGCTTATTGGTCCAGAAGAATTATTAATAGAGGGAGAATCATCTGCTAACATCAGCTCTGAGGGAACTGGCAACATCATCTCTGTGCAGTGGATGAAAGATAACAGTCCTCTGTCTCCTAGCAACAGCATCATCTTCTCATCTGATAACAGATCAGTGTCCATCAGTCCAGTGCAGAGATCAGACAGTGGAGAATATCAATGTACATACAGAAACCCTGCCATCTCTGAGACGGCACAACTCAGCCTGATCATCAACTGTGAGTGTTAAACATTCAGACATCAAGATGATTTGAGCTCAAACCTGATGAAATACAGACATTCTTCAGTGCTCAGTTTGTCAGTGAGTCTTTTGTTTGTGCTCTAGATGGACCAGAAGAAGTTTCTATTAAGGGTGAGGATGTGGTAGATTTAGGGGTTCCTGTGTCGCTCTCTTGCTCTGCAAATTCTGAACCTGCTGCCTCGTTCAGATGGAAGATTAATGAAACAGACACTGATGTGACCACAGACACATTCACCATAGATTATACTGACTTCACACACAGTGGAGATTACATCTGCACAGCCTGGAATAATGTCACAAAGAGAAACGCCACACAACAACATACTTTACTAGTTAAAGGTAAGATTAGTTCAAACTAACATGAAATTAGCTTAATTTACCATTTATTTAAATTTATTTAAATATTTAGTACACTATTTTGTACGTTTTTCTGCTGTTTTATTTTGTCGTATTGCTTTCAATAAAATGTTGAATTACTCTGGATAAAAGTAAATTTATTGTCTTTTGCAGCATTTTTTATCAAATACGCTTAGATAATTAGACATGAAATACATTCCCATGGGAACGCAATATGTTCATATACCGTATATTTTTAATGTGTGGTTTTAAATGTATGTATTTTTTAATAAAAATGTTGAGGCTGAAGTGCATTACTATTAGTATTGTGTGCCGTACATGACCTTGATCAATTGTTTTTATTCTTTGTCATAGTAGGAGGAAGAGGAGGAGGAGGGCTGTCATCAGGGGCGATAGCTGGGATTGTCATTGGGGTTTTAGTGGCAGTTGCAGGCATTTGTGGTCTGACTGTCTATTTAATAAAAGCTAAGAAAATGTGAGTAATTTAGCACCTATCTGTGTAATTTGTAATCACAGCTTTCACATTTTACACATAAATATGTGAGTGTATTTGTCACAAATTGTATCAGGTTCAAACAGATCTTTAATAATCCATCAGGGTCTTTAATGATCCACATGTGACTTGTGAAGTTTTTGTATATATTTATATATGACATTATTACATATCAAACTCTAAATTGTGTCCAATTGCAGTGAATTTCCTCCAAATGTGTTTGTGATATTTTATACACATAGAATCAAAATGACCATGATCTCAGTAGAAACAACTGTTATAAGTTGCTACTTTATGTGGTGAAGAAAAGCAAATAGTTGTAACAAAATGTCTTTGTCTTTACCACCACAGCCCACAACCAAACCTTCAACAAAATAGACGGGCAAGTGAAGGTATGTTTATTTGTTTTATTAATAATGCCAACATGAGTATGATCTGATTGCACAACTGACATCACCAATTAAAGCTAGATTGACCATGATAAAGACCATCCTATAATCGATTGCAGATTAACTACTCATATTACAGATTCAGTATATATATCTTTCAGTATCAAACTCATTGAGTTTTTCTTTCTTTAAACAGCAACACAAAGCAGAGAGGAGACAGTGAGTGACTTTAATTTCTGACTCATCACAACCATTTGACCTTATAAGGATATCTGTTTAAAACTGTAAATCTGATGTCAGATTAATTCGTTTTCATTGTTATTAACTGAGATTCAGTTATTCAGCCTATTTTGTATCTTGGGTCTTTTATTCCGTAAAGGCAATTAAAGAGTTTATGGCTTTTATAACATGAGTATATTATACACTCAGCTCAAAAGGACTTTAATCTTTCACATATTACTGCACAAAGACATGCTGCTAAAATAAAGAGATATATGGATATTGACAGATAATCAATCATGATATTCATAGGCATTACCACTGTTTAATGTCAGCAACATGATCATTTTTATCAGACTTTCACCTTAAGTGATCATAATTGTTTAATGTTGTAATTTAACAAACACAAATGACTATTTATAGGACTTGGACTATGAAGTAGTCATTAATTTCCAGAATGCTCAAGGAGATGAAACGATTCTGGGGAAGAGGATTGAATCTAATATATACGAGAATCCTGATTATGAAAATGTGTATGAAAATGTAAAACATGAACTTTCAAACAAACCAATGGCTCCTCCACCTCAGGTGAGCATTTTCATAATATTTAAATCCAGCTTGTCCCATTGTAGTGTATCAAATGTGTGCTTTAGCTGCATAACAAAAGAAATGCTTGCAGTAAAACAAGCAGGAAGTCAGATGGTTGGTTTCTTTTATTATATGCTTGTGTAAAATCTCCATTGAGGTGTCAAATCCTCCTTTTGTGCGCAGGTGAGGAAGTGAAGACACTGAAATCTACTGCAATCTACTGAGTCTTCCTGCGTATTGCACATTTTACACATTTTATGATGTTTCTGTACTTTATTTACATATCTAGAGATCTGGCATTATAATGTTCATGTGAAGGTCCACATGGAATCACAGTATAAAG
>NW_015508507.1:0-2902 GCF_001515645.1 Sinocyclocheilus grahami | reverse complement strand
ATAAACACACACAAAGACGAGATGAAGACAAGTCTTTAATAAATCCACGGTGAAAACACAAAGAAAGTCCATGTGGTTGTGACAATCTGATTGTCTAATTATATCCTTCATGATCTTTTCCAAAAAGGTGATATAACTACTGTTCTCTTATTTATAATGTATGTATTACATTTCTTTTATATGTAAAAGTTACAATTGTTAAAGTAAAAAATGGTGTTATAACACAACTGAAAAAAAAATTATAACTTAAAAATTAAACTTTAACATCACAGACATGGCTGTAATCAGCTATAAGGTTCTCAATATAAAATCTATCATCAAGTCTGTTATATTTTTAAAAATTGGTTAAGGTCTGGTGCTTAAGTAAAATCATTTTATTGACCCCGTTTAGAAAAGTTGTCTGTGAAATTGATTTGCTACTCACATTTAATTGTTTTTGATTACCTTTATATCAACCCCTTTCCTAACTCTACCCCATTGCATTTTAAAGCAAGTTGAAAAAAATATTGAAGAAATACATAAAATCAAAACAACAGCATCAGACTGCATGTATGTAAGCACTACAGCAGTTTTGTTCAGCTTTTGTGTGTGCTGTATTAACAAAGGAGGGAAGTCATGTTACAATCCTCCCTGTCCGCTCAGACAAAATTTTAACATAATTGTGAAAAGTTTGGGTAAATCTTATATATCAAATTATAATACAATACAATAGAATCCAAACAGAAACCATCTGGATTTTCCGAGACTATTCTGAGACTATTACTGTTGGCTTGTGTCTGTATAATGCAGAATTGTCCCATATTTAAGACATTAAAGTTGTGTTCTATATTAAACCCAATTTGTCCTGTATAGGCTACATAGACTAGATTAAAGAGACTATTAGAGAAGTGTATATAAATGTGCAGGTCTCTGCAAGGTAGTGGTAGAGCAGCGGAGAGTGGAGTAACCTAAAAAAATTATTGACTTTGTGGAGAATTCTGATGAGTCTGTTGATAGCATTGTGTGTATAGAGCACAGTCTTAAACAACTGTCACTTACAGTACTGTAATGCAACACAGTTCAGACAAAGCTGAATAGAAAGAACAGCTACCTACTGCACTAACAGGCAGCTATCATGCTCACATTGTCCACAATACAGTAAAACATCTACTAGTTTTCAGTTGCTGTAGAGAACATTGTTCTCAAAATCTTTGCATTTTTTCGCAAGCTCTGCAAAAAGAAGAGAAAAACGTAAAGAATTTTGTGAGATTTGTGATGTTGATTTCCATTAGTTTTGGTGTCATGTTGTGACCAGATGGTTGTTTCTGAGCCCTGCAACCACTCACCTCATGCAAAACTGGACTGCTCCCAAGTCCTACTTGATTAGTCTTGGTCTGTCCAAGGCACTTGAGGATTTTGCTGAACCTGAACATGAATGCAAAAGAGCTAGAGGAAGTACAAGAGGAAGGGTATGTTGAGGTTTATCTTCTCCCATTTTATTGAAGAAGTATCTTGACAAAGGTGACAAGCATCTCTTGATATTTCATCATGGTGTCTTTCATGAACAAGTTGATTCAGAGGAGAGATGAAATTCTATGAATATTGACAAAACTAAAGCTCCAGTGCTCCCCCATCTGATTCAAACACTGCCAATAAGGGGTTTTCAAAGATTTTCTCAGCACTGCCATCAGGTATATCAAGAAATGGTCTGACTTATCTGAGGACAGTTGGCTTTTTCACCTGCAACCTTTGTCTCTGTAGTCTGCGAAATTTCCCTTTGGAGAGATGGAGAAGGGTGCAGAGACACTTAAATTCATTCACTCTTTCCTTACAGGCTTCAGAATGTGGTCGTATCTGCTAATGTTTCCTTCTCCCCTTACAAAACAAAAATATATGGAAATATACTGCAAAATATAATGCAATATATTACATTATACATTTTCATATATTAGAAACTACCCTTACTAAAAACAAATATATATGGGAAAATACTGCAAAATATAATGTGATATTTTACATAATACATTTCCATATGGGAAACTATGCTTATAATTTTCAATGTACTGCAATATATGCATTGACCATGTATGGCTATATATTAATACATATAAAATATCTAGAAATTAAGACAAAAATTGCATTACATGCATGTGACAAAGTCAGTTTAAAGCAGAGTGTGGTTAAACAGGTGTGTTTGATTAGGGTTGGAGCTGAACTTTGCAGTGGGTCCCCAGGAGCAGGGTTGTAGACCTCTGGTTTAAAGGGTTCAGGAAAAGGAGACAGGGTCCGAGAGTGGCTGTGCAAACTCCAAAGTCTTTATTCACAACTCAAATCATAAAAGAAAATAAATTCAGCACAAGGGCTTTTCAGCATCAACTCAAACCACTTGAGTTAATTTCACTCAAATAATAAAGTTCATTGGACTTAATTGAAAAAACATCTGTGAACTCAGAATCTCTTTGTAGTAAGCTGAACTTAAAATGATTAAGTTTTCTAGTTACCAGCATGCTTTGCAACAGACTATATAAGGAAAATACATTTTGAAATTAAGTGTTATTTTGTGTGTTTTTGCACAAGATTAACATAGGGAGACATAAATTAGTATTTAATGTTTGAATTTAGTGTTATCGTTGTGGTGAAGAACAGAGCCTGCGGATGAAGATGAGACAATGATAGATAGTGGTTTGGCACGGCTGCACTGTGACTGGACCGGAGATGGAAGAAGGAGATGGAAGAGGATGAGATGAGAAAGGTGGAAAGGGAAAACAGGTAGGGAGTAAAAATGAAAATCAGAAGAAGAAAAGGAAGGCTAGCACACTGTACAAGCAGTAACTCAAATTTGAGTGGAGAGGAGAGTGGTATGTGTGCATTAGAGGAACAAGTGTTGTGTAATTTTATTGAAGTATTATGTGAAAATGAAAGT
>NW_015508506.1:21694-22058 GCF_001515645.1 Sinocyclocheilus grahami | reverse complement strand
ATAAATGTTTAATAAAGTGACTTGTTTAATAAAGTGTGATATTGAGCTCCTCTTCTTTCTATTTTAGAAGGCATATTGATCAGCTGACATAGGCCTATAGATACAGTATGGTGTGACAGGTCAAAATGATATACCACAATGTTACCCATTTTCACTCTATGTATATAAGTCTATGTTCTTCAAACTCATTTAAGTGATGTAAAGATGTCTTCTTTTTCCTATAGGTTTATACTTGTCTTTTGAGTATACACTCACCAATTATTAGACATTACAGAAATCATTACCAGAAAAAAACAACAAAAACATAAAATAAAACAATTTTTTAGGTTATCATTCAGAAGGTTTGTTATTGCACCTCTAACAC
>NW_015508506.1:0-20707 GCF_001515645.1 Sinocyclocheilus grahami | reverse complement strand
ATATGTTATGATTGGGTTCAAATGTTTTTATATAATCTGAAAAATGTAGGATAAAAAGTGTATGAATAAATAGCCTACATAAGACCTGTATGTAAATAACTTAAAGTGTTGTCATATCTTCTCACAGATCAACCTTTTACAAAACAAATACAGGAACACATACTGTAGTATAATATAATTGTATACATGTATGTTAAATGTTCACTGTCCCACATGACTTTTATGGTTTATTCATTCATTTTATTTATTTTAATTTTTTTTAAAGTTTACAACACTATTTCACAATCAAATACTAATTTAATCTCAATAAAATACATACAATTTGAAAGGTTTTTCAGCATTACTGCACTTTTTTAACAAAAAAAAAAATCTGAAATGTAGTGGGTGAACGGTGAAAAGATAAATGCATGTTAAGGAATTTCTTCTCAATCTGCATTTTTCACATTTAATCTTTACAAGAAAACCAGGGGGGAAATCTGTAAGCCACAAAACATGCATATAAATGTTTTAATTTCAATTCTGCCTTTTCTCTTGATGCCACATAATACCTTCACATATTAACATGTTATTTAATATTTTTAATGGAGTGCAGATTCTGATATGAATAACAAAAAGCTCATATAAAAACAAGCTTCATGTGTAGTTTTTGCGTTTTGTAAATGATTAAGCTAATTAATGGTAGGTACATATCAAATAACTTTTATTTAAATGAGAAAATGTGTCATAAGGTTATTATAATCAGAATCAGAATCAGAATGAGCTTTATTGCCAGGTATGTTTACACATACGGGGAATTTGTTTTCGTGACAGAAGCTTCCACAGTGTAACAGACAGAATGCCAGTACAGGAAAAAAAAAACACAGATAATAAAAAATAAAAAAAAAAAAAAAAAAGAGCAGGTAAAATAAGGAATAAAAAATATATAAATCGACAATTGTATGTACAGGTATATAACAATAGACAGTTGTGTGTACAGATATATTATGTGCAAATTGAAATGTAGACTGAGTATGTGTGTTTTTACTTTGGCAAATTGCCCCTCCCGAAGTTTATGATGTTCCTTTGTTTCTTTTGTTAATAAACTTACTTTTATTTGCACTTTAAGTGTTTTGCGGTTGACAGATTTAAGAATGAGAGCGGGGACCCCAGGGATCTTTCTTAGATGGATCCCTGTTAACTGTTATGGACCAGTTTATTTCTCTTTGAGTAGGGATTTTGTGTACTTTCCCAGCCTCACTAGCTGCTGCCTGTCTGTCAGGAAAATGTTGATCCACTGACAGACGGATAATATCAATTATATTACATTAAAAATAGTATCAATTAAAATTATTTTATTACTGTTCTCTTGAGGGCCTCCTGAGCAACTTGTTCAGAATTATTTGTTATCATCTCACTGATCTTTTGAAGGCACACTCTTGATTTGGTCCAATGAATACAGCTGTACTGGCATGTGCTTTGTGTGCACAGCAACAAGCCGTACTGGAAACAAGTTATATGTTTTGCTGCTGTGAATATTCAATGAACTGCAAGCACATACTGAAGGCATGGGTCAAATCATTGCTCAATCTTAAGATTTTTGTGACTACAATATGAAATTTGACACAATCGTCTTATGTTCATGAGCTGAGATGTCACTAAATGCATTCTTTTGAGAATCTATTTAAATATGAGAAAGCTTTGAGGGGTTGGGCAAACCCAGAGCAAATGCAAAGTACCCATATTGTTTTAGATTTAGATGGTCTTTCCATGTCTGTCTGTCTAATTAAAGACACTGAAAATCAAACAAGAGTGTAGTAATTTTTGTCAAATCTAAAGTAAAACAAAGCTATACGCTGTTTTTATTAAGACTGAACTTTGATCAGTGTTGTTGAACCAAATATTGTGATATCAGAGGTTTTTACTACTATTTAGTGATTTTCAATACATTTAATTGATATTGCTGTTTGATTAATTCTCCCTGCTGGAGAAGTTGTGCATGTCCTCTTAATGGGTTTAACCCTCAGGCTTGGCTTGACATAACAATTGTTATTATGTGCCTCAGTTTTAGATTTTGAGTTTAAGGTTTCTTCTTTGAATTACAATCACTGGGACTTCTGCATGGCAGCAGTAGTTCTCTGGGACTGAAGCATCATTTTTGGAAGATTAGAGTTTCTTTTGAAATTCTCTCATTTTTAATTTTATTGCACTTCTTGCACTTCGTCTAGCCCAACTTCACTTTCACATACAAAAAGATTCTAGTGAGAATTTAATTATCTTTTTAGTTAATCCAATCACAAATTTCCTTGAACATAAATATTTGCTTTTCCCTGTGTTGCAAAGATATTGCAGCACAGCCAATAAGCAATAGTGACAGGAAAGTTGTTATTATCAGAATTTCAGTTGCAATTTACAGCCCTTTGTTGAGTACCAGAATACAATTTGGATGATGTTGTTCCAATTTAAAATGTCCATCTCTTATGAGATCTTAATTTTGGTTCTAGAGACTTCGTGCTTTATCTACTCTGCTGCTATCATGTCAGCAATTTGTCAATTCATGTGGTTTCGTCTAATTCTTGAGCCGCACCAGATTTCTACGGTCTCCAGTCTAACATGAGTATTCCGACTCATTCTACAAATGTGTCTATGTAGGGTGCGTCTAAGCTTTCTCTCAACACTTCTAAAAAAGGAAATTAAGAATTGACTTGTTACAGCAGCTCAGACCTCTTTCTGGAGCACTTTTGAATGTTGCGCTGAAAAGACCCTCGCCAACAGGAGACGGGTGACCACAGAGGGAACGTCACCACTTTGTAAGGTCCACCCACTTGGCCCAACGACTGAATCCAATGGTGTGGGTGAAGGTATAATGATTGTGGAGGTCTTTTACTTGCGCTTCTGCAAAAATCATCTTAATTTAATACAATTTTGGTTTCTAATTTTATTCTGACTCCGACGGTAAATTACTTCTAATTTTACAATGTTTCCGATATAACGGCTGATCATGAGATTTGTTTTAGAATTTAATTTAGATATTTGATTATTCTGGGTATCCCATACTTTCAATTATTCGTTCATTAGGGACCAGGTATCACACAGAGAGCTTACGCTGGCTGGTCGCAGCCTCACGGACACAAACTCGTCAGATCTGATCTTAGACAGAGGATGCAGGGTGAATATCTACTTTTAAGTCTGCCGCACTCTGCTTGCTCATAACAAAAAGCATAGTTTTTGTATATTCACGAAAACGGCAACTTACTAAGGCAGTGCTAGTCAGAAATCGAAAAGGTCTCAAATGATGTGCCCCATGCTCCATTAATTGAGCCTTCTCTATGATCTATCCTGAACACAGATTTGCGGTAATACCAGACTCCACTTTAATCTACTAGAAATAATGATTTAAGAATAATGCCGCTTAAATTAAGAATCACATTTATTGTTTGCCAGGCAGTATTAAACATCAATTAAAAGAATTAAAAAGAATACACTGTACACAACTGTTTAGCATAAAATATAAAACACAGTTCAAAACATAGTATTAAAAATTTTTTTTCAAAGAGTCAGCATACCTGGCAATAGAGACACAGCAACTGTGTGGGAAGTTCTGAATACCGATGCTTCCCTGAGTGGTTTGCCAAATCCCTTTAAATACCCCAAACCTAACAAAAGGACTATAAACATTTAGCACCAAAAAATGTATGCAACTTTTGTTGGACCTTTTCTCGTGCGCAAAAGGTCACACACCTAGTTTTGGGGATGAAAGCAAATGGTTATCAATGATCTTTATTGGGGCTTCTCCCACATCAGAGGAACAGGTTTTGTTTTCTTTATTCTTCCCCGTTCTTCTGCGAGAGTGAAAACACCTTACCAGTCGCACCTGAAGTATTTATATTGAGCACACATAAAACAGCTTGAAACAATAGATTTGTGAAATTTGCATGACTGACCGAGACCTGAGGGGAAGGAGAGGGCATGAGGAGTCAGGAACTCAGCATGGGGGGAAGAGATGAGATTGGGCCAGCTGTTGTCCTGTGCTCTTTCTCGTAGATCCTCCCTTCAGATTAGTGAATTGTATTGTTTTATTACAGGATAGGAATCTTGAATTCAGTTTTGGTAAAAACCCATCCTTACACCTTTTCATCATTTAAGGTGAATACAGATTATTATATTAAAACTTTGCCAGAAACATATACATGTCTCAGTACTATTATCACATACCTCTCATGTTGCAGACATCTCTGGTCTCTACATTTTCACTTTAAATAGGAGCTCAATACAGCACTGAATTCCATACAAGAGAAATGTAGTTTGCTCATTGGATTCTTATTCTGGGTTCATCTGCTTGTCTATAAATAGTATACATCATCAATGAACTATATACTGAATTTGTTCTTTTATCACTACTGTCTTATTATATTAGTACAAACTGCCCACTGATCCGGATGTGTGTTCATGGTGTGTATTCACTGCTCACTGCTCTGTGTGCACTTGAGTGGGATAAATGCAGAGCACAAATTCTGAGTATGGGACACCATACTTGGCCTCACGTCACTTTCACTTGACTTGTACAAACATGGTAAAATAGCTTGATTTCAAATGAGGGGGAACAACCATTTGGCAGGAGTTTGCAATTTCACCATGGTGGAAAGAAGGTCCATCCCAGCTAACAAATGTTTGGTTCAATTTTTTTTTTTCCAAACATTCAACTTCAGTGATGGAAATGTGAAAATATAAATTTGTCTTAATGTTTGTGGAACATTCTTTTTTAAGATTAGTATGATGTTCCTAAAACATTCTTTCAATTGAATTTTTATTTTATTTCAGTTAATTAAATAATTAATTGAGTGATGATTGGGCATTAGTGAAGACAGCTGATGATAACAAGCAGAATCGCTGAAGGAAAGAACAAGAACAGAGAAAAGAGAAATAACTGAAAACACAAGATATTTAATCTCTCATGATCTCTGCAGAGGAGGATTAAACAACAAAAACAGCATTACAAGCTTCACTTATTACAAACAAGAGATTTAGGTGTTTATGATTTATTAAAAATAATAGCTTGGTTGGATTATGGTGATTAGTGTTTTGGACACTTTTACGTGCTTGTGCTTGATATGAAACATTTGTCAAAAGAAGCCATGAAAAAATTAGAACAGGTGATTTTGGCTCCTTATTGATGATAATAACATGATCAACATGAAGTGGACTGATTTTCTGATTTCATCTAAAGTCTAACCAAGTGTGATGTGTTAATACATTTACATTGTGCACCATGAATTCAGCAATACTGCGTGAGATCCAATAGTGTTGTGGCCATTTGATATTCTGAGGAATGTTGAAAATATGTTGTGCACTAAACATTTTGAACTGCATTATTGTTCAGACGAACAACCACAATCAGCATATGAAACTCAAAGAATAACGCATTGCTTTAACAGTGCTTACATTTTAATGCATTTTATTTACAGGGCTTGCCTTTTTAGGGGCTAGAATTCAATAGTTAAAGCTGTGAATATTTCAATTCAAAACATTTCATACACATTTTCATTATCAAAAATTCAATAATCCATATTCACCTTCCAGACTTCACTTCCACAGTATTAAGTCTGTTTAAAACTACAGCCTATAATATTTTACAGCAGTAGAGTACAAATGCATAATCTCTATCAGCTGTTTAATTTGCTCACCAGCAGGTGGTGATGAAGACCAAAGCAACAGGTAGAGCAAGTCATTCATTTATAAATACTGATTTGCAGAAATGAAACAATTGGTAAGTATATGTTATGATTATAAAGAGCAGTATGTACGTGGAAAAGCTGATTAAGACACAAAAGCTGTATTTACTTTTAATTCAATGTATTCACGGTTACTCTTTTCCCATGTGGCTAGTCTACATGTAAGCAGTTTCTACCGCAAAGGAGATTATAATGGTATTCTCTCCGAAGCCGATGTACAGAACAAACATTACATCTAAGGAAGACATGTATTGCTCTTGTTTTTTTCTTTCTTTCCTTAACTTTATATCATGGCTTGTGGTGGCATGTGCCTGAGGAGTTGGATCTCAGCAGAATGCAAGAAGTCTTCTGAAATGCATGAAGAAAGCTAAACATCGTATACACAGTGCCTACGTGACAGGAAAAGATCAAATTATTTGTATTATGTTAAATTTATCTTTCAATAATTCAGGTCTGTACTCTGAAGATACAAGCATACATAGAAATGGCTTGATATAACACAAACATATGATTAAATTACATATTTAGGAAAATTGTTAAAGGATAAATGAATGATTTTAAAAAATGATAAAAAAAAATAAAAGGAGTAAAAATGAATACAAATTTGAAAAAACAACAAATGTACTATTGCTCTCTTGAAACGTTGCAATTAAGAATGGAAAAGCATATTTATACTGTCTGAATTGTTCACTATCCTTTCTATAGTGTACTATGTTCTATTCACTATATGGAAAATAGTGTAAACAAGTGCCTTATTTAAGAAACAGCTTTGGAGTCTTATAATGTAGGGGGAATTGTATGTTTATATTTTAGATTGTTCTTTGAATCAGTGGTATAAAAGGGGGTTTAAGTCTTATCTGTTCCATTAGTTTGTAACAGTCAATTTTTTCAAACTCTGAATAGCATCTTGTTTTTTGTTCATTCTCCATTCAGGTGGAATCTCACCGTCACCCTTGAATTTTTTATTATAACGATTTTCCAGTTTTTTCTGGAATGTGCACACAAACCACTTCCAGTACGGCAGACCATGAGGGTCAGGGATGATGTCCCACTTTGCATAAACTCCTCCTGCACTTCTGTAGTCATTGCAAGGAAACCACTTATCTGAAAACCTAAATCGTTTTCTACTTGTCACTAAAGTTGTGCAAAAATCAGCACAGAGATCATCTGTTTGATAGTAAGTCCATCCTTTAATTCCATTCACTCTGTGGAAAGGAACACTGTGATCTCCAGGATGGTTTTCTATGATGCTGGTGCAGAAGGCTCCACAGAAGGGACACTGAACCCAACAGCACTGACAGAAATGAGAAAACAGAAGCTCATCTGGTCTAACCTTTAAGTCCAGTTTTTCATTAAAAGTATTTGTGTTGAAACTACTGTCAGACATTATCACAGGAAGTTCTTTTCTTATCACATCTTCTAGGAGTTTGAAATCAACATCATCATGTTTGACTCCACGGAGGTCTTTTTCAGAAAAGATCAGCTCATCTGAGAGCTGCTGTGTGAAACTCTTCAACCACAAACCTGCATCTCCCCTCTTCACTTGAACATGTGCTGCTTTCATGATCTTCTGCTGCAGGAGTTCAATGTTCTCCTTCATCTTGGGTAAAACACTGACACTGAACTTATCAGTGATGTACCGACTGACTTCTTCTGTAATGAAATTCTTGAAGTGATCTCTGGGATTATGGATGTAGTTCATGTATTTGTTAAAATCCTCCTCTTCTGCCAGTGTCTCCAGGATGTGCTTCTCCAGATTTGATCGGTTTCCTTTCAGTGATGCACATTCTGTTCTCATTTCATTTGCCAGCTCTCTAGCAGTCTTCTTGTAGAGACTCTGCTCAATGGGCTCTTTAAGTTTCTGACAGATGATCTCACCAAAAATGGCAGCTGATGTTGCTCCATCACAGTACTTCTGGAAAATACTATAGTACTCTTCTCTCTTTTTCTCAACGTATATGACAGGATCATTGGCTTCTCTAAACCTCCTGTGTTGGCCAGTGATCATCTTGTTTGCTCTCTCACAGATGGAAAGAACCAAATCCATGAAGAATTCATTCTTGAACACATATTTCACTCGTCCTTCCTCATGTTCTACAACTCTCGCCTTGATGTAACCTGTGAGTTGTTGAATTAAGCTTTTGTTGTAGCCCACCTTTGAAATGTTAAATGACTGAATCTCTTTGTCTGTCTGCTGAACAACATCTCTGACAAATGATTTTATTTGGGTTTCATCCTCATTAGATAGAGGATCAAAACCAAGCACCTCTTTAGCTGATCTGACAAAATTTTTAACAAATACACTGGATTTTTTTAACTGTACATATTCAGAATAACTCGTAGTGACAATAGTGTTGTACTCACTGCTCTCCCTCCAGTGATCTACAGAAACACTTCCATAGACGTCCCTGAGGATCTCTCTCACATCTCTCATTATGTCAATGTCTTTGATTGGAGGGGTGTCTGTGATGATCTTCTTTATCCACTGTTCCCAAAAGGAATCAAACTCTTTCTTCAATGTTTCTTTATCATTCGTTTTATATTTGAGCTTTAAGGCAAGTTCTTTGCTCTTTTCATAGAGAGTGTCTTCACGATGTGTCCTCTGAGCATCAATCTCTTTCTTCAAGACTCGCTGCTGAATAACCTCATTTAGTTTCTTCTTTGTGTCCCTCACAATGTTTCCCTGAACATCTTTGATTTTGATTTTAAATGATGTTTTCCACTGAATCAGTATATCTTTATCTTTGTCTTTCTCAAATAATTCTGACATTGATTTTTCGACTTCTTCACTTGTCTTCTTCAGTTCTGTTTGAAGATAAATTTCCTCAACCTCATGGGGGCCATATGTATAAAGCCACACAAAGTAAAAGTTTAGTCTTAAGTGTGTCAAAATTCTAAGAATGACGTAATTTTACTCTTATTCCTAGACTTTAGAATGAGAGTGATTCATAAAGGTTCCTAAGTGTTAAAAGAGGTTTCAGCTCCTAAATTATTTAAGAGAGCTGGAGAGGTCTCCTAACCTAGTTAGGAGTAATACGATGGCAGCAAAGAGGAGATGACAAACACTTTTCAGCAAAAATATATTGGACTTATACGATAATATGGAGTTGATAAAGATACAAACTTAATTGTAAAGATTAAAAAATATATATATTTGGTAACTGATAAAGTAAAAAATTTTATAACCTCTTCCACTAAACAAGTCAATGCTCTAACAGCAGAAATTAAAAGTAGTAATTAAATTTTGTTTGGCTGGAAAATTGGAAAAATGCAGCAATGCACCGGTGATGACACAGTAAGCAGGTTCTTACATATTGTGGCACTAACCCCACCAAACACAACAGAGGCCAAAAGTGATATTTTGATTTTTTTTATGACCCCACAACCGTTAAAATACAAAGGACAAAAAAAACTCTGACCAGTGTTGCCAACTGCTTTCAATTGAAAGTAGCTAAAACTGGTCACTTAATGTTGCTAGATGACCTCATAAAGGTGAGTTCACTGATCTATATTTATATTTATATAGATTAATTATCACAAATAAAACAACTGACTAAGCAACTATGCAATATGCTTACAAAATCTTGCACATTTTTTTTTTAATGAAGGATGAAAATATGTCAAATTTCCTAGGCCGGACATCACTTCTGGCCACTACTATATGGCAGTTTATAAAATTTTCAACTTTTTGAAAGGATTGTGGGCTTTCCTGGAGTTATTGGAGCCATTGATGGAACTCATGTTCACATCATTGCTCTAACTGTAAATGAGGAGACATACCATTAAACAAAGCATTAGTAATAATGTGTGATAATTTTGCACAATGCAAAGCATTTAAAAATACATTTAAATTAAAATATTTCAGTCTTAATTAAATTATATTATTGTAGTTACATTAAATGATTGGTGTTGTGTCGCTGTGACGTTACATGAGCAGGCTCACTATTGGCTGATTCAGAGGTCGAGGTCGGCCATTTTGTGGTGTTGACATCATTGTAGTCCTTAGTTCACAACACTTAAGTGTCACCTCAGTCAACACTTAAGAATCAGTCTTAGACTTTACTGAAAGTTGCTTTTAGCGTCTTTATAAAAGTCTCCCACTCTTAGAAAAGTCCTACTTTTTACTAAGAATTTTTTGACACTTAAGTCAAAGCTTAAGACTATTCTTAAGAGCATTTCTGAGAAGTTTTATACATACGGGCCCTGGTGTTTTCCTTACTGAATTAAATATCCTATACCAGGTGTGCCCAATCCTGTTCCTGGAGATCTACCATCCTGCAAAGTTCAGTTCCAACCCTGATCAAACACACCTGAACCAGCTAATCAATCTCTTAAGGCGGGCATACACGGTACGATTCTGAAGGTCGGAACGTCATGAGCTCTGGCACATGTCACGATTGAGTTTATCCGAAAATCGTACGGAGGCAGTCACACACGACACGAATTTACTACGATTTTACAAACTCTGACGTAAGCATTATGTTTCGTGCCATTCATAAAAATATGGATTCTGAGGACTAAATAGTTTTCTTTGTAGCAGGCGGCTTGTGACGTCCAAAAAAAAAAAAAACGAAGACAAAGGACATGGCAAAGAGAATGGCTGAAAAGCAGAGAAAAGCTGTTCTCTGTTCTTCATGAAGAACTCGAGAGAGTAGGCCATTTCTGAATTTCTGCTCGTTTTTCCGGAAATACAACAGGCATATTCATTCATAAAGCTGAACGGAAAATTTGGCACATTCGGAATAACAAATAAAAAGATAGAACTGTATAATTAAACAAATTATTATAGACTATACGTTTTTGTCATCTTCTGATTGGTCGACTTCAGATGGATCACCAAATCGTCTCGTTCAACCGCACATATGCCACAAATTTAAACCGACAGCATCCGATTTTTTTTTACATGTTTGAAAATTATCGGGAGGACGGGAGGTGCTCGTAACGTTCTCGGATCGGCCCATAATTCTTCTCACACGGTACGAGCCGCGCGACCATGCGAGCATCTGCGATTTTCTCCCGAGAAAAAAACAAATCGCCTGCGAGCTCGTACGACATCAAAAATCGCACTGTGTACGCCCGCCTTTAGGTAGCACTTGATAATTACAGACAGCTGTGCTGGAGTAGGTAGGTAGATCTCCAGGAACAGGATTGGGCACACCTGTTCTATACTATTGTATGAATGCAGTTTTCTACAGTTTTCTCTGAACACTCACCTGAAATGAATTATCCGTTTCAGTGCAGATGTTCTTCACCCCATCCTTCTCACTTTCATATCCTTCTCTCCTCTCTCGGTTTACACCTGGAAATGACATTATTAATGATTAATCTGACCAAAAGCCTTTAGACAAACTGCCGTTCTAGCTGGTTTTAACATGTGTCTGATATTGACTGGATATTGAGCAATACTGATTTATAAAAATCATTTAAATTATTTTTTTGTTTACATGGCCAACAACAGATTTGCAGAACAATTTTGTTTTACTTGTTTCTGACAATGACAAATCATTGTGGGATTTAACGTTTTTAAATCACTTTTTAAAATCATTTAGTTTCATTTTGTTGAATAAAGTTTATGGATTCAAGCAATAACTTACTTTAAGTGAAAGTGACGTGACATGTGGAATTAGTGCTCTGCATTTATCCCATCCAAAGTGCACACACACACCGTGAACACACACCCGGAGCAGTGGGCAGCCATTTATTTGCTGCGGCACACAGGGAGCAGTTGGGGGTTCGGTGCCTTGCTCAAGGGGACCTCAGTCATGGTATTGAAGGTGGGAGAGAGCGCTGTACATTCACTCCCCCCACCTACAATCCCTGCCGGTACGAGACTCAAACCCGCAACCTTAGGGTTATGAGTCCGACTCTCTAACCATTAGGCCACGCCTTCCTTTACCTGTGAACACTGCCATTTCCCCTTACACGCAGTGCCATCCAAGCTAACAAATTTCTGTTCTTGAAAGGTTTTGTTTTTATTAAAGTTAGTATGATATTCCTGAATCATTCTTTCAATTTATTTTTTACTTTCTACACAAAAAAAATTATCATTATTAAATAAACACTACCTGGCATATACACTGAACAAAATTATAAACGCAACACTTTTGTTTTTGCCCCCATTTTTCATGAGCTGAACTCAAAGATCTAAGACTTTTTCTATGTACACAAAAGGTCTATTTCTCTCAAATATAGTTCAGAAATCTGTCTAAATCTGTGTTAGTGAGCACTTCTCCTTTGCCGAGATAATCCATCCACCTCACAGGTGTGGCATATCAAGATGCTGATTAGACAGCATGATTATTGCACAGGTGTGCCTTAGGCTGGTCACAATAAAAGGCCACTCTAAAATGTGTGTAGTTTTATAAATTTGGGGAAATTTATAAAACTATCATATACAAACATAAAAATAAACATTTTGTTTGATCATAGGCTCACATGCATGCAAACTAATACAAATTTTAAAAATGAATTTTTGGGGGGAATCTGTGATGCTTTTTTCAGGATTTGAACAGTGTTCATTCAAAATATAAATATTTTCTAACAATATAAGTCTTTACTATTACTTTTCATTAATTTAACACATCCTTGTTGAATAAAAGTATTAATTTATTTAAAAAAAAAGAGAAAAGATACTGACCCCAAACTTTTGAATGGTAGTGTATTGTTAAAAAAAGGATTTCTATTTTAAATAAACGCTGTTCTTTTTTTTAACTCTTTATTCATCAAGTAATCATGAAAAAAAGAATCACAGGTAATAATAAAAAAAGAATAACAATTAAACAGCACAACTGTTTCCAAAATTGATTATAAATCAGCATATTATAATGATTTTAGAAGAATCATGTTACACTAAAGACTGGAGTAATGATGTTCAAAATTCAGCTTTGCATCACACAAAAACATTATATTTTAAAGTATATATATAAAAAACTATTTTAAATACTGTGCAATATTACCGTTTTGTTCTGTATTTTTGATCAAATAAATAAAGGCTTGATGAGCAAAAGATATGCAATGTTTAAAACATTAAAATAGTAATGAATTGCAGAAAACTGGCTAGCAGAAAGAGCATCACAGCTTGAGCTAGTTTATACCTCATAAATTGTCAATGAAACAGTGCTAACTCACTTAGATTTTTCTTATCTTGATTTACTGGCTAGCTAGCTACTGTAAAAACACTTTTTGGTATTTACTAGTTAAACTTGAATCCCATAGATCAAATATATTTAGAATATCAAAACTTAGATGTAGTGTTTGGGCTCAAATGCAGCAAGTGTGGCTTCAGAGAAAATGGAGGGGAATCCCCCTCTTAGGTGACTAGAGGGGATTGTGTGTGGGGGAGGGTCATTTTTAGACTTCTGTTTTATTATTATCTCACCTAAATCCAGTGTTGGGAGTAACGCATATATTACGTAGTATATTACGTTTTGCTGTAACGCAGTAATATAACGCATTACTAATACAATTTGGGTAATATTATTACTCGTTACAATCTCAGTAACGCAAGTTACAACAACATATTTTAACTCAAAATTAAGTGGTGAATTTACCAACACCGCAAAACAGCACCAGAGAAAAAATTCCGCGGGTAAAATAGTTTGTCTATTTCCTGTTGCTGGAATTACATGGTTGAGATGACTGCAGAGACGGATTCTACATTTGTGAGATGGACACACTCCTGTTATTTTCAGTTTATCGGAGAAAAGGATAAGAATGCTTAGCAATATGTGCGACACCAAACTCTCAACATGGAGAAATAGCACGAGTTACACTAAGCCAGTGGTTCCCAAACCTGTCCTGGAGGACCCCCTGCCCTGCACATTATGTATGTCTCCCTAATCAGACACACCCAATTTAGTTCTTGCAGTCTCTACTAACGAGCTGACGAGTGGAATCAGGTGTGTTAGATAAGGGAGACATACAAAAGGTGCAGGGCAGGGGGCCCTCCAGGACAGGTTTGGGAACTACTGCACTAAGCTATCGGAGAGAGCTGCGGGGTCGGAGAAGAGAAAAAGGCAGTGGACGAGCGCAGACAAGCAAGTTTAACAAAAAATAAAATCTGTTTTTATTAAATCATAGTCTATATGTAAAATGAATGAATATGCAAAATATTAGACTTAAATAGCCCAATTAACAGATTAAGGGCCTGTTTTACGCGCAATACGTTTCTTCTCATGTTTTTCACTATACAGGCCACAAGATAAATATTAAGGGAATAATTTAAGACAGTTGTTATATACCATCATCAGCCTATATTGAAGTAATTTTGTCTCTTATTGTCTCAGAGAATATGCGCCGTTAATGCAGCGTTAGAAAGCTCCGTCAGTTTTTTTTACTTTCACTTTCTCTACAGTGAATTTACTGACGTTCACCGGTATATCGCTTGCGCACAGTTTGCGCGTTGCTTGCTTGTGTTGCTTAACCCCTCCCCCATAATATCAATAGTTTATAGGCCACATATTAGGCAATTTTTTTCTTTATTTACCGGTGTTATTTATGAATGTAATAATGCGGTTTCTGCTTATCCGTGTTTAACCTAAACTACAACATAACATTAATGTAGACCTATACATACCGGCATCTAAATATGATTTTATAATTTTATGCTATAGACCTACAACATTACCCTCCACTGGGTGTAGAATGAGCAGCAATAAACTACATTTGGGCATTTTATAATACTTCTGTGGATATTTTGGTGAAAGTAACTCAAAAGTAGTGTAACGCATTACAATTCAGAGACAGTAATATTGTAATGTAACTAATTACTTTCAAAAAACAGTAACTAGTAATATATAATGCATTATCATTTTGGAAGTAACTTGCCCAACACTGCCTAAATGTTTGTTTCAGTCTATAGTTTGTTCAGTCAGTGTATTTGTTTTTACAATGGTATAGCCTAATTTAGTTGCACAGTATATTACACACAGCACAAGGAAGTTTTAAACAACTATTTGTAATATACATGAATACTTACCAAGATGGAAATTTTGATATTTTGTGTGCAAGATTTAAGAAATGATCTGTTCATGTTATGGAGGAAAGTGCAGTGCATGTATATATAGCCCTCAATAGCCCTGCAGTAAGCAGTGTGCTGTGTGGATGTGATTGAGCAATTTGTAGGGTAGAAATTAAACTGAAATTGCACTAAATCAGGTTGTTTTAACCAAGATTATGCTGCAATATTTTTTTCTCAACTACATTTAAATCCCCAGTTCCTGCAATTTTGCAAATTTCCAAATTATTCCCATTAATTCCCATAAATTACCGTTAATTCCCATGGAAAGTTTCCAGTCTTAAAAATTCCCGGAATTTTGCAACCCTAGCCATACCTGGTTGTCTCGACTGCCAAAGACTCTTACAAAAAGTTGCTGATCTCGAATGTATGATTTCAACACTATTAAGGAAGATGAACAGTTTCTGGACTCACTGCTGGTTCCGTCTACTCAGGTGGCTGACTCAAATCACTCAATTCCTTTGAACGGCTTAAGCATTAACTCGGAGGTCTCAGCTAGATGGGACAAGCTAGGTGTTAAAATCTAAACTGATTCTATAATTCAGTCGTTCCAGAGAAGAAAAAGGCGAATAAAAACACCCTTGGACAGTACTCTCCGCTTCATCAAAAACCTCTCATTCTGCAAACAGGTATTAACTACAGACCAAATTCTAATATTCCATTTTTTGGTAAAAATTATTGAAAAAATAAAAAGACATAAATAAAAAATTATAATAATAAAAAATAGTATCCAATGCCAATTCACCCAATGATACATTTCAGTCTGGCTTCCAGGCAAATCATAGCACAGAAACAACCAAAATAATCTGCAAGTTATTTGTTATGGAAGTTACAAATATATTTACTTTCTTCCTGACAACCTATGAGCAATGAATAAACATTTAATGAATAAAAACAATTTAATAAACAAATTTAGCCAATGTAATAGAAAGATTACTGTACTGCATTAAAACTGAAAAATAGAGATCTTCCAAATATGATACATTGTGTGTGTGTGTGTGTGTGTGTGTGTGTGCCTGTTTTTCTATTCTGGTGGGGACTTAAACCTGAATACACACAGACTCATGGGGACTCGTGTCATGGTGGGGACCTAAATTGAGCCGGACTGCTAGGGTGGCCGGGTTTCCAAAGACTGTTGCTTTGAGGGCAGATAGAAGAGTGTGTTCTAACTCTTTGCTTACTGCCCATTTTGTATTTGTTACTGTTTTTATTCATTTTTTTGTTCTATGCCCGGGACTGCCCACGTAAGTTTAATCAGTCTAGTGTAGGCCTATATATTTGTTTGCGTAATATTTGTATGCCTCGATGCCTCTGTATATGCATATGTTCTGATCAGCGTTATCTTTCCAGGGGATTACTTAATGGTCCTCCCGTCTTAGTGGTTTGTGTGAGTTGCTTTTCCTTTTTAATATATGGCTATAAATATTTTGTCATGGAATGTTAATGGGTTAAATAGCCCTATTAAGCGAACCAAATGCTTAGATTACCTAAGATGCAAAAGGGTCTCTATTGCCCTTATACAAGAGTCTCATTTGAAATCAGCGGACATGCGTCGCTTCCAAAACAATATACTTTAAAGTGATATCTTCCTCTTCGGCTGTCAACAAAACTAAAGGGGTGCTGATAGTGATTAAGCTTAATATTGATTTTTCAATTATAAGATCCGGTGGAGATACAGAAGGCCGAATCACTTATGTTGTTGGTTCCCTAAATAATACTAAATATGCTTTTTTGTCTGTATATGCACCCACTGAGGGTGATTCCTCATTTTTTCAAGAATTAGTATGTTTAGTTGTGAGTTTAGAGGACTGCCTTGTGGTGCTAGGGGGCGATTTTAATGCAGTGTTGGATCACCAGTTAGATAGATCTCACGCCTCTAAATCTGATTCAATGATCTCTGGATGTTTGAATTCATTTTTGTGACATTCCAATATATGCAATGTCTGGCGTTTACAAAATGACGGTGCTAGGGATTATACATTCTTTTCAGCTTGTCATAAGAGTTATTCAAGGATTGACTATCTACTTATGTCCCCTTCACTTATTAGTTATGTCCCCTATATTAGTAAAGTTAATATTCTACCAATTCTTTTATCGGATCATTCTCCGATAATTACATCTTTAACCCCCGCATCGTTGGGCACTAAACACAACCGATGGAGATTTAATACCTCCTTGTTACAGGACTGTACATTTGAGTTTTTACAGATTAACAGAGATTCAGCCTCTGACCCCCAAGTATTATGGGACACCACTAAATGTTTTATTAGGGGTAAATGTATTTCATTTTCAAGTTTTTCATTCTTTAATAACAAGCGTAGGGAGAGCCATAAATTTTAATTAGAAAAACAAATTGTTTTTCTAGAGAAATAATTAAAATATTTTTGTGAGACCAAAACCAAAATAGTAAATGTTCCATAATCAGAATTAAAATGCATGGAGAACGGAAAAACCATTGCATCTACAGGATTTACTCTTTAATGGAATATCTAAGAAAGTTCTGGAAAAGTTTGGTGCAATTATATGCCATTCTATCAAAACCTGGAAAGCAGCAGAAAAGATTATGGGTGCTTCCGATTATTATAGTGACTCTACCCCATTTGGCATAATAAATATAACCTTTGTACTGGTAACAAACCGTTAGTTTCCTAATGCTGGGTTAAATGTGGTATTTACACTTTAAAAGACCTGTACAATGATTATGGACTCAAGTCCTTTCAGATCCTAAAGGATGAGTTCTCTCTCTCCCAGGATTCTCATTTTTCCTGTACTTAAGATTAAAATTGGCGCTGAAAGCTTACGGAGTACACTGGTCGATTAAAATATCTCCTCATCCTATGGTAAATTGGATAGATTCTAGTATGGCTTCTAGAGGTGTTGCGAGTATAATTTATAAATCACTTGTGGTACGACAGTATTCAAACATTCCGACTGAGGGTTTCTGGGAAAGAGAACTTAACACTGTGATTGATTGGGACAATGTCTGGGGAAATTGTTTTGCTACCTCGAAAAACCCAGCTCACCAAATGGTCCATTATAAGTTAATCTATAAGGCATATGCCACTCCATGTTTATTATATAAAATGAAAAGAAAGTCTGACCCCTTCTGTCATCTGTGTAATAGCTCAAGTCAAGGTACATGTATACAAATGTTCTGGGACTGTTCCTGAATTGCATTGCTCTGGTCCTTGGTACAGAACTTATTGTCGGATCTTCTGAAGACTCCGATCCAAAAGGACCCACTCGTTTTTATTTTGCTGGATGATTCGTCTGTGTCATTGTCTGTCAATCAAAAAAGTATTCTGTCTGCTGCTCTTACTGCTGCCAAAAAGGATATTTTAAAATTGTGGTTGGATCCATCTACCCCCAGTTAGATTGACGTGGATGTTATACTTGCTGGACATTGCCCTTTTGGAGTGTACCACAGCCAAAATACATATGGAGCATATCCAAACATTAATAAATGAATACTGGATACAGGCAAATATTAGTTAGGAATACGGCACAGTTTGGGAACTACTAAAATTTGAAATAAGAAAATTTAGCATTCAATATGGAAAAAAATTGGCCATGAAAAAAAGAACACGTATTCAAGACAATCAAAAAGATTTAAAATGTAACTCAATCACCTACCCACCCATCCAATAGTGATGATTTAGAAAATTTACAGAAAGAATTAGACCGTATTTATCAAGAAAAAGCCAGAGGTGCCTTTGTAAGATCTAGAAGGAAATGGATGGAAGGTGAAAGAAACAGCAAATACTTTTTTTAGTCTTGAGAAGAGGAATGCAGAAATAAAATGAATTAGAAAATTAAAAATGTATAGCACTGTTACTGAGGACCTAGGCATGATTTCTGAATTTATTTCTAAATATTACACAAATATTTATTCTTTAGGAGAAGATCAAGACAATGTAATTCTTTTTAAAACAATAAAAAGTTCAAAAACGTTGTCTTTAGAAAGTAAAACAGTGTTCTCAAGTGTGAAATTGAATTCTGTATAAAAGCTCTTAAAAACAACAAATCCCCTGGAAATTATGGGCTTACATCAGAATTTTATAAAGTTTTTATAAATGATATATCTAAATTCCTGTTAGCGGTATATGAAGAGGCCATCAACAAAGAATCCTTACCTACATCACTTAAACAAGGTGTTATCACCTTGATCCCTAAACGTCAAAAAGATATCCTTTTATTAGAAAATTGGTGACCTATCTCATTACTAAATAATGATTATAAACTAATGGCATAAATTTTTGCAAATTAAATTAGATAATTGATGAAACTCAATGTGGATTCGTGAAAGGTCGCCACATTTCCTCTAATATTCACTTAGTTATTGATTTAGTGCAGTATAGTAATTTATTAAATGGAGACCCTTTAATACTTTTTCTGGATTTTAGAAAAGCTTTTGATACAGCAAGCCATAATTTTATATTTGATTCATTAAAACTCTGGTTTCAGACAATATTTCATCAAAAGTGTAAGAACTATGTACTGTGGTAGCAATAGTTCTATTAAACTTGCCAATGGAGCATCTCCTAGATTTGAAACAAATTGAGGCATCCGACAAGGTTGTCCAATTTCTGCATTTCTTTTCTTGGTTGTAGCTCAAGTTTGAAATAATATGATAAATCAACACTCCTTCAAAGGTATTGCAGTTCATGAAAGACAAATTAAAATAATCGCAACTTGCTGATGACACAACATTTTTTCTTAGTGATAGTTCTGAAGTACCTGTGGCTTTGAATATCAATAATAATTTTTCAAAATTATCTGAATTGAATTTAAATCTGTCTAAGTGTGAGATCCTATAGCTTAAAAATAACAACCTATCCACTGTATGTAATATTCATGTTAAAAGCATGGTAAACTATTTGGGAATCAAAGTCTCTAAAAATACTGATGCAATGGTCAACTCAAAGTTTATACCTGTTGTCGAAAAAATGCAAAAGATGTATAATTCATGGTTGGCGAGAGATCTTTCTATTCAAGGAAGAATTTTATTAAGTAAAGCAGAAGGTCTTTCGAGAGCAGCATACCTCCTTGTCTTCACTTAGTGCCCTAAAGGTTATATGCTCACAAATGGATAAAATACTCTTTAATTTCATCTGGAGAAACAAGCCTCATAAAATAAAATAAAAAGTGTCCTTGTTAATAAACTATCTGATGGTGGGTTAAATGTTCTTAATTTTACAATTTTCAACCAAATTTGAAAAATGAATTGGCTTAAAAACGTTTCAGTATTTTCAATATTGTCCCATATCATTTATTTGAAAAACTTGGGGGATTACATTTTTTGTTGCAGTGTCCTTATATAACTGGCAAATTTCCCATTGCTTTGGCCAATTATCACAAACATGCATTACTTCACTGGTCACTTTTGTACAAACACAATTTTTCTTCTAGCAGGTGTTTTATATGGAACAATGGTAATATAACTCATAATAACAAGTAATTGTATATGGAGAATTGGGTTCGGCATAACATTAATTGTAAACCAGCTTATTGACAAGAAAGGGCAATTATACACTTACCCTAATTTTATTACAAAATTTGGCTTTTTTGTAAACAAAAAATAATTTAAAGTAATCAAGACTACTCCTAGTGGCATAATAATTTTAACCAAATTCTCTGATGTAAATATTAATAATACAAGCCTACAAAATCTCCAACTTTTAAAAAATGGTTTCTTCTTTTTTGACGAGCGTTTTAATAGCAGTTTTATAAGAAACTCCCTTAATGTCGGATCCAATCCCCCATGTAAATCAAAATGGCTTAAACCTCATTGTATATCTTGGTGCAGCATTTGGATGTTACCATATAAATATGTAATTTCTAAAGTAAAAGAAGTACTTTACAAAATTATTCACAGATATCATCCTGTAAATGCAGTTGTTAGCAGATATATTCTTAGTGTTTGTGATAAATGTACCTTTTGTAATGTGTAGCGTCTCGACCAATCTGACACACTAATTTTTAT
>NW_015508505.1:19459-21266 GCF_001515645.1 Sinocyclocheilus grahami | reverse complement strand
ACCCTAACCCTAACCCTAACCCTAACCCTAACCCTAACCCTATACTTTTATATTTAATATTTGATCTAAGAATACTTTTATATTTAATATTTGATCTAAGACTGAACATCAACCCCACTAACACCTACCCCTTAGTGGGGTACTCGCACAAAGTAACCCCTTAGTAGGACACCCCCATAAAATAACTAAGGCTGAACATCAACCACACTAACACCTACCCCTTAGTGGGGCACTCGCACAAAATTTAAAACCTAGCATTTCTAGCCCTATAGGATACACACCTATCCTTCATACCCCTATGAGACACATCACATACTATGAGAGAGGTATACAAAAAATAAATATAAAAACTGTATATAATACATTATAAATAGCTATAATCGGATACACTTTTATCATCGTCATCATTACACATTCATAACAACTGAATGATTATGAAGAACACTGACTCATCAAAAAGGTGGACTGCTTTTGGGAACGAGGCCTAATCGAAACAAGGCCAGAAGCGGTCAGTTGAAGTGGAAGGACAGTGCATAACCGGAGTTGGACTTTGTTCTGGCTTCTGGGTCTGTAATCCCTAACTCAACCCTAGACAGATTGTTCACCCCAAAAAAAAAAAAAAAACCCATTCATTAAATTACTGCTTTTAGTCAATAATTACTTACATTTTAAAAGTCATAAAGCAACAACTGCACAGGGACATCATTACAGATAAGTGTTGCAAGTTACTACTCTGTAGTCTTACCTGATAAACAGATTCTGCAAAGTTTGCACAGTGCATTGAAACAAACAGAAGGACGGGTTGCACTGTGTGGAACACTATAAAGTCCAGGAACCACTGCTAGAATGAGAAAGTAAAGCACCAAGTTCAGTATGACACTTGTGAGTTAATGTCAAGTCAGTAGGCCTAGAGGACATTCCAAGCTGGAAGCTCCAGCCTTCCAGAGAGAGAGCAGCAAGGAGGAATTAGGAGTTCCAGAGATTTGACGAACATCTGGGGAGCCAACAGATCTGCAACATCTTAACATGCCAGTTGGTAAAGGCCCCTGGAGGACCAGCTGAGTGGTCCGACCTTAGAGGAGCCATAGAACCGAGCATAAGGATCACCAACAAACCTGAAAGCAAAGGCAGTGCATATAGAAGGGCAGATACTGTGACCACAACAACAGAGCCTTAAATCAACATGGTGTAAACTACAGAGCTTACAACACTCCCTGCACAGACAGCCATAAAACAAAAGGTGTGAGGTGCAAAACAAAAAAAGAGAAATATGCAAATTAATAATATAAACCACACACACACACAGGCTACATAACAGCAAAAATAGACACATACAACATTAAATTGAAACACCAATTGACAGAATGCACAAAAGCATAGATATGCACTATGTAACAAATGCAATAGAACAAAAAAAAAGAAAAAAAAAAAAAAAAAAAAAAAAAAAAAAAAACAAAAAATAAAAAAAAAAAAGTACACATAATACAACATATGAAAAAAGAAAACTGAAATAAATGCACATTTAAATACAAATGGGCCCAAACCATGCAAACTACAACACATACATCCACACTGAGGCAAGGTAATGCAAGTTTATTCTTATAGTTCACTTCATGCACTATGCTAATTAAAAAAAAAAATATATATATATATTTTTTTTTAAAAAGTGCTTCCCAAAAAGGAATTAAAATAATCAAAAGAACAAGAAATTAAAACTTTGAAGTGATTAAAAAATTTTTTTAATTAAAACAATTAAGAATAATTTAAATACAGTGCACTGATAAGAACAGAAGAAACCGGTTAGTTT
>NW_015508505.1:10621-17425 GCF_001515645.1 Sinocyclocheilus grahami | reverse complement strand
CACTGTGGCACAACCGTTACCAGCCAATACGGCTGAAGATATTTTAACAGATAAAATTGAAAAGGTTCAAGGATCAGTTCGTAACAGGGAACAGAACGCTGAAAAATCGAGCAAGAAACACACAGAAAAAACAGGCCCGTCACTCACCAGAGTAGACTGCTCGCCACTTTTGTACTCAGAAACCTCTGAGGCTTCCGATCACCCTACATTCTCTGAACACTCCAGAAGCCCATTTAGGCCTCAGTTTTCACTGACACAGTTCTTACAGGAGAATGCGGAAGAGTTAGAGAAAATGACACCACAAAAAGAGGTGGCCCCTCTGAACACAGAGCCAGAACCACGAACTCCAGCAGGGCCCGCGACAGCTCCTGAAACGCCACGGTCGATAGGGAGACCGAGCCGTCACATTAATACCACGCGCAAACTGGCAGATTGGAGTCTAACTCTGAAGAAGAAATATGTTATCATAGGCGACTCCAACGTATCTAAAATTCCTACTTTTAGTATCACAGAATTACAAATTGACAGTTTCCCGGGTGCAAAATTTCAGCATGCCGGAAACCTAATGGAAAGAGCCATAATGGCGATGGAACCAGAGGTTCTGATATTCTCGTTCGGCATAAATAACAGAACGCAGAGATGCATCGTCACGTCCACAAAAGAGATACAAAGGATGTACAGAATGGCACGCAGACGTCTGCCACACACTGAACTGTATTTCCCACTGATTAATTTTTCAGATCAGTTACCAGTGGAGGAACAGACTCATCTGACAAAGATCAATGAGTATATCAGAGAAACCTTAAACAGTATCGTTGAACTGCCCTCGGCTCTGTTCGAGGTCGAAAGGGACCTCATCCATTGGACCCCAGCTACAGCAAGGGCCATGTTGCATCACTGGACCCAAAATTTAAACTTTCAGGGCCCTTCAACCCCATAAAGGGTAATGAAAAACTCATAATTAATCTTTCACCCACTCTCGCCCTCACACCAGAGCAAAGGGCAGTTCTATTAAAGGGCCTCTCCTTTGTACCAGCACCACGACACTTCAAAACACAAAAAGTAGAAATATTAAAAAGCCTACAAACCTATCATAGGAGAGTGAGACTTGAAACCTTTTTTGAGGGTAAGAAAAACAGAAAAGAAAAACCTCCCTTCACCCACGGATCTGACTGGCTCCCCCCTTTGTGCAAACTTCCTAATTGTATTAATTCAATCATCAGGGCGGATTGGTACGCCTATCAGCATTTGCACTGGGGAAAAAAGGAAAAACAGAATCTATCCGTGGGTGAAGGAAAGGCACTAAATCAACTCAGAAAAAATAAACATATTGTGATCAACCCAGCCGATAAAGGCAACGCAGTGGTACTCATGGATAGCAAAGACTACATTTGGGAGGGGACTAGACAGTTGCAGGTCACGGATCATTATAGCTCCTTGGATGCACCCATTTATCCACAAACACAAATTGAAGTGACGGAAATCCTAGAGGAAATGTACGAGAAACGAGTTGTAAGTGGAAAACAAAAAGAATACCTCCTTGGCTCGGGTACTCCTAGGCCAAGGAGGTTTTATCTCCTTCCAAAAATACACAAGAACCCAAACAGCTGGAGCATACCAAACAGAATTCCTCCTGGACGACCAATTGTGTCGGATTGTAGTAGCGAAACATATCACACAGCAGAATTTGTGGAATATCATCTCAATGCAATTTCACAGAAACACAACAGCTATTTAAAAGACACTTATGATTTCATACAGAAAACAAAGGATTTGATGATTCCCTCGAACGCTTTACTCTTCACAATAGACGTAGATAGTCTCTACACAAATATTGAGACACAAGCAGGAATGGAGGCCGTACGAGAGTGCATGGAAAAATACCCGGATCCCAAAAGACCGGATGGACACTTCAAAACACAAAAAGTAGAAATATTAAAAAGCCTACAAACCTATCATAGGAGAGTGAGACTTGAAACCTTTTTTGAGGGTAAGAAAAACAGAAAAGAAAAACCTCCCTTCACCCACGGATCTGACTGGCTCCCCCCTTTGTGCAAACTTCCTAATTGTATTAATTCAATCATCAGGGCGGATTGGTACGCCTATCAGCATTTGCACTGGGGAAAAAAGGAAAAACAGAATCTATCCGTGGGTGAAGGAAAGGCACTAAATCAACTCAGAAAAAATAAACATATTGTGATCAAACCAGCCGATAAAGGCAACGCAGTGGTACTCATGGATAGCAAAGACTACATTTGGGAGGGGACTAGACAGTTGCAGGTCACGGATCATTATAGCCCCTTAGATGCACCCATTTATCCCCAAACACAAATTGAAGTGACGGAAATCCTAGAGGAAATGTGCGATAAACGAATTGTAAGTGGAAAACAAAAAGAATACCTCCTTGGCTCGGGTACTCCTAGGCCAAGGAGGTTTTATCTCCTTCCAAAAATACACAAGAACCCAAACAGCTGGAGCATACCAAACAGAATTCCTCCTGGACGACCAATTGTGTCGGATTGTAGTAGCGAAACATATCACACAGCAGAATTTGTGGAATATCATCTCAAAGCAATTTCACAGAAACACAACAGCTATTTAAAAGACACTTATGATTTCATACAGAAAACAAAGGATTTGATGATTCCCTCGAACGCTTTACTCTTCACAATAGACGTAGATAGTCTCTACACAAATATTGAGACACAAGCAGGAATGGAGGCCGTACGAGAGTGCATGGAAAAATATCCGGATCCCAAAAGACCGGATGAATATGTGCTGAAATTACTTGAGATTAACTTAATAAAAAACGACTTTGAGTTCAATGGTAAATTCTATTTACAGACAAAAGGCACGGCCATGGGAAAAACCTTTGCCCCCTCGTACGCCAATATATTTATGGCCTGCTGGGAAGAGTCAGCGTTAGCTTCATTTCCTCGCAAACCGTCCTCGTATTTCCGTTTCCTCGATGACATTTGGGGCATCTGGGTGCATACGAGAGAAGAGTTTGATGATTTTATCAAACATCTTAATCAGCATCAGAGATCTATAAAGGTCAAATTCGAAATAGATGACACACAGGTCAATTTTCTAGATATGGTCACATATAAAGGGCCCAAGTTTCACAAGGAAAACAAACTAGATTACAGGGTATACTTTAAAGAAACAGATACTATTGCACAATTGCACAGAAACAGTTTTCACCCACAGCACACATTTAAAGGGATTCTAAAGTCACAGCTTCTTCGATTCCTGCTCTCAAGCTCTCAAGAAGAAGAATTCCTAAAGGCGGTGAAGATACTCTTCAGGGCCTTGAAACAGAGGGGATACTCAAGATCAGTCCTCAGGAAGGCCCTGAGACTCTTCAGAAGAGCGATGAACATTTCAGCAAACCCGGAGTCCAACGTGGAAAACACAAACAATAAAATTATTCCTTTTGTGTCATTCTATTCGTCTCAGAGCACACAACTCAACAGTGCTATCAAACAGAACTTTGCTAAATTTCTGACTGGCACAGATTACTTGCAGAGACACAGACCCATTGCGGCATACAAAAGGAACAAAAACCTGATTGACGTTCTAGTTCAGAGTAAAGTGAGCACAGAACCGCTGAAGAAAAAACAGGTATCTTGCAAATACTACGTGTCACTGAGATGGGTTAAAAACAGAACCACCAAACAGATCTTTACACTGCAACAAACTCTGTCCCCTCAGACTATGAACTGTGTGTATCTAATTTATTGTGACAAATGCAGAAGACAGTATGTGGGTCAAACTAAAAATGAATTGCGTATTCGAGCTTATCAGCACGCCCATAATATTCTACACAAGATTGAAAAACGTAGATTTATGGTGAAACATTTCTTGACCCATGGCCTAACTTCCCTCAGAATAACTGGTTTACAGGCCAACCCTCTGTGGAATTTACAAGATAGATTAAAAACAGAGAGGTTCTGGATTAAGAGACTGGATACGCTCTATCCCAGTTGCCTGAATGAGGCCTGAGGGACAGTTTGCCTCAGAACAGCTCTCTATTTTCTCCTTTTCTTTCCCATGATCTCCTTGTTGACACTTTCTTTTGCTGGTGACGTACAAACACAAATGATGATGATGATGATTAAGAATATTTACTCCAAGGAGTACTTTTATATTTAATATTTGATCTAAGACTGAACATCAACCCCACTAACACCTACCCCTTAGTGGGGTACTCGCACAAAGTAACCCCTTAGTAGGACACCCCCATAAAATAACTAAGGCTGAACATCAACCACACTAACACCTACCCCTTAGTGGGGCACTCGCACAAAATTTAAAACCTAGCATTTCTAGCCCTATAGGATACACACCTATCCTTCATACCCCTATGAGACACATCACATACTATGAGAGAGGTATACAAAAAATAAATATAAAAAATGTATATAATACATTATAAATAGCTATAATCGGATACACTTTTATCATCGTCATCATTACACATTCATAACAACTGAATGATTATGAAAAACACTGATTCATTAAAAAGGTGGACTGCTTTTGGGAACGAGGCCTAATCGAAACAAGGCCAGAAGCGGTCAGTTGAAGTGGAAGGACAGTGCATAACCGGAGTTGGACTTTGTTCTGGCTTCTGGGTCTGTAATCCCTAACCCTAACCCTAAATATAAGAAGATTAATATTAGCATTAGCACGCTAACATAAGCAAGCTAATATTAATAATGGAATAATTGGGCGACAGGCATCAGAAAACAGGCTTTAAATGAAGAAAAATACACTTAAATCCCCAGAAAAATAAGCCTTGAAAGGTCATTGGAGCAGGAATCCGCATATTTAATTGGCTGTCAAAAAAGCTGACTTTAAATGCTAAAAACAGCTATTTATCTGTGATGAAAATCTAAGAAAACTATATAGTCGTGTCCGACATATTTGGAGGAGCACAAGATGAGTCTAATCTCAAAAATAATTTTGAACTCACCATCATGTAAAAGTGTGTGCGAAAGCACACAAATAGAAGGCAATTTCAAGTTTTCTTCCATTTCAGAAGCCATCACATCCAGCGGTTATTCTTCTGTGAGTGTAATGTCGGATTGGTTTGTCGTGACTTCTAGGAGGAAGGTCTGGTAGAAGCTTGATGCTCTGCATCCGCCAGTCTCGACCTCTGACCTTTTAGGAGCATTCAAGGGTGAGTTTTTTTTTATATTTCACACCTATTTTGGTTTACTGTACAGCAATATTTTTTTAATCGCTCTAACGTGCACTCCAAATAAATTAAAATCAATAGAATCAAAATCAACATCTCTACCAATGATTTAAGCGGTTTAAGTTGAAAACTCATATTAACTCAACCCAGAGCCCAACCATGCAATTGTGTATCTGGTCAAGCTCGAATAGCAATTGGCTACAAGACACACGCTTGGGGATGATCGCCCAAGCGAGCCGGCCTCAGCGTGAGGGTGTATAGTGGTTAAAGGCCGAAACACCCAATGAACCTGAGGTACACTACTGAAGAGGTTGTCTTGAACATTTCTCTCAATCTAACTGATCTGAGGGATTAGGAAACAACAATAATGGCAAAAAATGCCTTCCTATAACAAATATCGTATTTGAAACGTGGCAATTTGACTGAAACAAGACTTCTTGGCAGAGCACGATGCTGGGTCGGGATTATCAGACTGCGACTTTCGAGTTGCGGTCTGGTTCGCCGATCTGGAGCAAGTTCCGTCAAGAACTTCGTGTTCTCACATCTACTCAGATCTAACTGTAGTCCTAGACCAAACCACGCTCTAAACCTAACCGCCATAACCTCAGCGACTAGAAACCTAGCCGGTTCAACTCGGGTACCGCTAAATCTAAAGCTGAACCAAACCACGCTCTAAACCTACCTGTCACAGACCCAGCGATTGTAATCTAACTATGACATCCATCGTCTTTGAAACGTGGCAATTTGGCTTAAACAAAACTTCTTGGCAGAGCACGATGCTGGGTCGGGATTATCGGACTGTGACTTTCGAGTGGCGGTCTGGTTCGCCGATCTGGAACAAGTTCCGTCAAGAACTTTGTGTTCTCACATCTACTCGGATCTAATTTTAGTCCTAGATCAAACCACGCTCTCAACCTAACTGCCATAACCTCAGCGACTAGAAACCTAGCCGGTTCAACTCGGGTACCGCTAAATCTAAAGCTGAACCAAACCACACTCTAAACCTACCCGTCACAGACACAGCGATTGTAATCTAACTATGACATCCATCGTCTTTGAAACATGGCAATTTGGCTTAAATTTTTTTTGGCAGAGCACGATGCTGGGTTGGAATTATCGGGCTGCGACTTTCGAGTTGCGGTCTGGTTCGCCGATCTGGAACAAGTTCCGGCAAGAACTTCGTGTTCTCACATCTACTCAGATCTAATTATAGTGCTGGACCAAGCCACGCCCTAAACCTAACCGCCATAACCTCAGCGATTTGAAACCTAGCCGGTTCAACACGAGTACTGCTAAATCTAAAGCTGAACTAAACCACAGCCTAAACCTACCCGTCACAGACCTAGCGGTGATAAACCTAACTTTCACTTTTTAGGCCCAATGCTTAGACAGGCCCAGCTCCTAGACCGGAGATAATCTCACACGACGCTTGTCAGACTATACCACATCGTGTGAGATTAGCTCCTAGACCGGAGCTAATCTCACACGATGTGGTATAGTCTGACAAGCGTGGGCCCGTGCACGCATCCTCAGTCTTCCTACTTTAAACCTCCCTAGACGGGTTCTGGGTTGGGGGAAGCTGTTGTAATTTTCAAAACCTAACC
>NW_015508505.1:0-10037 GCF_001515645.1 Sinocyclocheilus grahami | reverse complement strand
CCCAAACTCTGGAATAACCTACCTAACATTGTTCGGGAGGCAGACACACTCTTGCAGTTTAAATCTAGATTAAAGACCCATCTCTTTAACCTGGCTTACACATAACACACTAATACACTTCTAATATTCAAATCCGTTAAAGGATTTTTAGGCTGCATTAAGTCAACCAGAACTGGGAACACTTCTCATAACACCCAATGTACTTGGTACATCACTAGAAGAATAGCATCTACGCTAATATTAGTCTGTTTCTCTCTTGAACTGCTGGTTCGTCTGGTCAGAGGAGAACTGGCCCCCCGACTGAGCCTGGTTTCTCCCAAGGTTTTTTCTCCATTCCGTCACCGATGGAGTTTTGGTTCCTTGCCGCTGTCACCTATGGCTTGCTTAGTTGGGGACACTTCATTTCCAGCGATATCGTTGACTTGATTGCAAATGATTGCAAAGATACTATTTAAACTGAACTGAGCTGGATGATGACATCACTGAATTGAGTGATGAACTGTCTTTAACTGAAAAATTAGTGTTTACTATTGTCCTTTTGCATTATTGACACACTATTTTCCTAATTAATTCTGTTCAGTTGCTTTGACACAATCTGTATTGTTAAAAGCGCTATATAAATAAAGGTGACTTGACTTGACTTAAAGATGCATCAAATAGTTCAATGCAATGTTAATTACTTCATGCAGTTCTCCATTTTATTTAGAATCATTGTTACATTGTGGCATTTTGAAGTAGAACAGAAATTTAATATTTTGATTCCAAGTTACAAGTAAACAGAATGGCACAAAGTCGCCATACAATCAAAATTAGAGTGCGTCTACTGTAATATTTGATACATTTAAGTGTGGATACAGAAGATCATTATATATATTTATATAAAGCCTCAAGACAAGTATTAAAAAGTGAAGAATACAAATAAAAGACATGGCTATGAAGGTAGGGATGGGAAAGAGTAATAAAGAAACTGGTGGAGAAATGGAGGGAGCTTTCCCCTTCTACCGACTCACACGCAACACCATAATCAATACAAAACAGAATAAAATTTATTGAACAAGCAAACAGAACTTCAGGAGGGGTCAAGGCCAACATAGTGAACAGAACATACTAACGCCCAACAACAATCTACCTAATCTAACAAATAAAAGAGAAAAAAAATACAAAATAATACTTTAACTCCCTTGCTTTCCTTAAACAGGAGAAAAAGTGTAGTCAAAATAAGTGGCAACCACCTCCCTACAGCTTCCCACCAAAAAAAAAAAGAAAAAAAAAAAAAAGAAACTTACATTAAATAAATCTTGTTCTGAACAAATAAAGAAACCCTCCCAAAAGAGGATTAAAGATCGTTTAACACATTTTTGTCAACAACAAGTGAACCACAAACACAAGAGAAGTCAGCAACAGGGACTCCTGCTCTAAGCATCTCAGCTCTGCCTTTTAACTTCAAACATTTCCTCTAGTGGGCCAATCAGTCATCAGCAGAATCATCAACTAATTGAACTCCACCTGTTAGTCCTCATCAGCGTTTGAGAGAGAGAAAAGCAAAACAACACAAACAGAGCATATGCACAAAAGAGACACTCCCACTATTAACTTAAATGATTTTAGCAAATGGCTGCAATATAACACAGAGTGAAAAATTTAAGGGGGTCTGAATACTTTCCGTACCCACTGTATATAGGTCATGGGACGTCACAAATAGTTCAATGCAATGTTAATTACTTCATGCAGTTCGCCATTTTATTTAGAATCATTTAGTTACATTGTGGCATTTTGCATGAAAACAGAAATATAATATTTTTATTCCAAGTTACCAGTAATCGGAATGGCACAATGTCTCCATACAATCGAAATTAGAGTGCGTCTACTGTAATATTTGTATTTATATCTGGAACATTAGGTGTGGATACAGGAGATCATATATATATATATATATATATATAAAAAAGCCCCAAGACAAGTATTAAAAAGTGAATACAAATAAAAGACATAGCTATGAAGGTGCTTCATGGCTTCCTCCAGAATTAATATGTTGCCGATTTTTGAAATGGTAAACCTCGTCACAGTCACACTTTATTTCCAGAATGATCTTGAAAGGTCTCTCTCCAGCGTGAACTCCTATATGAGTCTTCGGGTTTCCTTTGACTGTGAAACACTTCGCACAATGATGGCATATGAAATAGTTAGAGTATAAAATAGAATAGAGTGAAATCTCATGTGGGTTTCTCCACATAATTCCACACATTTCATGTGAATATTAAGATTTTCTATTTGTGAGATGCTCTTCCCACAGGCTTCCTGTGTTTATTAATGTGAGCACTGAGGCTAGCTTTATGACTGAAACTCTTTCCACACTGAGCACATTTACAGCATTTCTCTGCTGAATGAGTCTTCATGTGGTAATTAAGGCTTATCTTTCGTACAAAACCCCTTCCACACTGATCACATTTGAAGGGTTTCTTTCCAGTGTGCCTAATCTTGTGACACTGAAGGCTATATTCTGTTGCGAGGTTCTTTCCACAACGATCACATGTGAACAGCTGCTTTCCAGTGTGAATTCTCATGTGGTAATTACGGGTGTATACATGTGTGAAACTCTTCCCACAATACTCGCAGGAGTAAGGCTTCTCTCCAGTGTGAACTCTCATGTGGACTTTAAGGCTTTGTTTTGTAGGGAAACTCTTTCCACACTGTTCGCATGTATAAGGCTTCTCTCCAGTGTGAACGCTCATGTGGAAATGAAGGGAGTATAAATGTGTGAAACTCTTTCCACACTGACGGCAAGTGTAAGGCTTCTCTCCTGAGTGAGTTCTCATGTGACTTTGAAGGTTTGCTTTTTGAGTGAAACTCTTCCCACACTGCTGGCAGGTGTAAGGCTTCTCTCCTGAGTGAGTTTTCATGTGATTATTAAGGGCTCCTTGTTGAGTAAAACTCTTTCCACACTGTTGGCAGGGGAATGGCCTCTCTCCAGAGTGAGCTCTCATGTGATTATTAAGGGCTCCTTGTTGAGTAAAACTGTTTCCACACTGCTGGCAGGTGAATGGCCTCTCTCCTGAGTGAGTTCTCATGTGACTTTTAAGGTGTGCTTTTTGAGTGAAACCATTTCCACACTGCTGGCAAGTGAATGGCCTCTCTCCTGAGTGAGTTCTCATGTGACTTTTAAGGGCTCCTTGTTGAGTGAAGCTCTTTCCACACTCTTGGCAGGGGAATGGCCTCTCTTTATTGTGAACTTCCACGTGCATTTGAAGTTTTTGTTTTTCACAGAAACTCCTCCCACAATGACGGCAGGTGAAATGGCTGTTAGATTTGGTTTTCTGAGCTCTTTTTCGTTTGGAAGTCGTTTTAGGCTGTGTGGCCATTTCACCAGTTATGACATCATGGTGTTTCTCATACTGATCTGTCTGTTCAATTTCATTCGGATCTTGATTCTCCTCTTTCAGCAACAGCAGGTCTAAAGCAAAAAAAAAAAAAAGACAAATACAAGTTAACTGCAGTTTAAAGCCACAAAGCAAAAGATGTGAAAACCAACATAAAAGCATTTAAGGCGGGACACACCAAGCCGACTTCAAAGAACTAACAGCGACAAAAGCTGACGTTGTTGTTGCCTCATCTCGACAGGGTCTGGACCAAAAAGCTGCACTTGAACACACCGCTCAGACTACAACTGACTGCAAACTGACGCCAGTTTCACACCGCACGCGTAAGCAGCGCATATTTTTTTCGGCGCCCATGTTAACAGATCAGAGTATTCACACCGCACGCAGAGGCGGCGCGGCAGCGCGTACCAGGAGCAGAGCAGAAGCGGCAGTGTCGCGATCGTTTCGGCACCAAGTCTATTTTTGCTGCGCCACTTACGCTGGAATAAAGACACAGTGCATAGAATTAAACACGAAAATTAACAAATTCCACCATAAAATCAAATAAGTGAGCTGTACTTCACAAACACGACCACATTTAGTGCTGTGAAAAAAATTGACTTAATTTCAAAGGCTCGTTTAAATGATTAAAACTATATGGTTTATATGTATATCTTGACGTTAAGATTACTTTTAAAAAATCGAATCAAATCACTTTTATTGTCACATCACCACAGCACATGTGCCTTGGTGAGTGAAATTCTTGGGAGCGTGCTCCAGACAGTGCAGAAATAATTTACATATAGACATATTTACAGACTTATATAAATGACAATGTGCAATATACGCATACATATACTCAGTACAAAGTGTACTATTAGACATTCTTACAGTTAGCAATACACATTATACACAGAATGTACATATTCTGCATTATGTACACAAATATACTCACAAAAATATGTGAAGGTGCAGCAGATTATACAGGAACTGGATAAGCAAAAATGTCATGGATGTGCACTGGATGGTATCCAGTGGTAGCAGATAGATTATTGTATTAAGTGCAGTGTGTACGTATATTTACACCCCACATAAACTTTCGGTCATGCCCAACATTTTTCTAATTTACATTAGATCTCTATCTTTAAGCCCTTTCAAGCCACAAGCTTTTGAAACCTTGATGTCAAAATCCAGCATTTTTCCAAAAAAACCCTGGCGCCTAAAGGGTTAACTTAACTTCTTAAAACTTAAGAATTTTAAATCAACTTCATAACAAAATATCTGATATGGTTTACTTGTTTCACTTGTTGAACAGAATCCGTTTTCAGGAATGACACAAAGTCTATTCACGTCTCTGTGGTTAGATCAATGTGCTCAATAATGTGTCTTTGACCTGCATTGTATACATTTTAATTGTACTGTGTTTTAAATAAAATACAAAATCAAAACCCCCATTATTTTAATCTTCAATAAAAACGAAATAGATTAAAATCTTTTGAGTTTTCTCACATTGTTTTCAGGCTACCTCACGCCTGAGGGACGGAGTTTGCAGGTTACAGCGTTCACCACCGAATCTACACATTTCGTAATTGTTGTTTTACGATGTGCGGTTTGACATTATCGACTATATTGCAAAATCCAAACAAAATCACGGCATGATTCAGTCTATTCAAATGCATCACAAAATTCAAGATATGGGGCTTTTACATCATTTCATATCGTTCAGGGGTTGGCTGTCCCTGATATAGTTAATCAATATCACAGGAAGAGTGCTGTTTCCTTCAAAAATCAGCATGATTACAAACGTGATATTGATTTTATACAACTCTTCAATAAAAAAATAAGTTAATATTAAGAGACTTATGTTTTAGACACTATATTGCCTGTTTTTGCTCTATTTCGCCAACAAAAATAATTCCAAGCACAGTCACAGCGCTGTTTTGCATCTCTGTAATTTTGCTATTACTAAATATAATGTCGAAACTTTCATTTACTGTAAAGCTACTTTGCAATGATTTGTATCATGAAAAGCACTATACAAATAAACGTGAATTGAATTGAATATTATTTTAGCACGATTTGTGCGGAATACAAAAAAATACATGCTGGCCAATAGTATGTTATAAGTAGCTGAAATAAGCACAAATGTCAGGACATGTCAAAACACCCAAGACCTCAGAGGGTTAACTAGTTTTTCTCTGGTGACCTGTTTTGACTGCAGTGTCTATTTCGTGCACACATCAAGGCTAAGCTACAACAGCTAAACATCAGCTGCATGGATGCTAGGGCTGGGTTGACAATATCGGTTTCTCATTTTTATCCACTTTTATTTTGATAAACCAAGATCGTTTTATCTTTGCTGTTTTCTGTTGATACTTGAACAAAACTAATCGAAACATTATTTGTATCACGTCTGCCATCTAATAATCACAACAAGATTTGTGCTTTGTTACAAAGTCTCCATTTTCAACTTCAGTCATTATATCAAACTTTATGGAGCTTATAATATGACAAAACTATTAGAATTGTGTAAATCTGAATTATTAACAAGAGTCATTTAACAAAACTGAATATTATGTGGCATTTAACAGTTATGAATTTGATTTTTTAACTTGAATATTGAACATTTGAAATTTAACAACGGAATTTATGGCATTTTTTTAATAGACATGTATTTTCAAACAGCGGATTTTTTGTTCTGAATTCTTAGACTGCAATTATCCAGTTTTTAAAAATACAGATTCAAGTTTTCAAGATGAAGAAGAAATTAAGAACATCAAATTCAATATTCAAAATTCACTACGCAGAAATTCAGATCGTACAGAAAGTGGGTCAGAGGTCATCCACAGGGAACAGCAGATGATCTCTGAAAAGTCGAGCGAAGCATTTACTGCGACCGGGAGGGGATATACTAGATCTCAGGCTAGATGGAGCATGGGGCACATTTCACAGTTCTGACTAACTGCTTGACTTTCAGTTGTTATATAGTTCAGGGCTCGCAAAATCGCTAGCCCGACGTCCCGGGGCTATTGTGTTTTCCAGTCGGGCTACCAAAATGTATCACTGCCCGACGGGCTATCTTGAACAATGAAAGAACAGAGATAAAATCCCTTCGATGTTCACTCGCTTGTAGGGGTGAAACTGATCATAGTTTATCATTTACACGTGTTTCTAAGTCTTACGAATCTAAACATTCAAGCGTTTTAAACCACTCTTGCACATGAAGAATTCAGTTCGGTGCTCGCACGCACACGCTCAAAGTGCGCACATACAGAGCGGCATTTCAGGCAGAGCACGAACACAGAATTGATTACTCTTTCGCATCATTATATTGGATCCGTGCATTCGGTCTTAAAGGGGCAGCAGCCTATAAACACCTGCTGTTGAAGCGCCACCTGCTGTCAGAGAGGGACATTTGCGTCTCATTCAGCCTCTGCTGTTTTTGTTTCGTTCAGATTTTTTATCACAAAGCTAAAGTCAGACCATTTTGTTTTTGTTTCAAATTTCATAGTTTTACAATCTAAATAACATGTATGCAGCATCTTTGTTTGGATCGTGATTAAAATACACCGGCAAAACCTTAGTTTATTTGCATGGAGAAATTTCTTTTATTTGTATTATTTATTTCTTTGATTTGGGATTTGTTAGTATATTGTTCGATATTTTCAATTTCACAAAGTAATGTGCAGCCTTTTGGTCTGAGAAATAACAAAAGGACACCTTTTTTTAAATCTGTTTTAAATCTTGTTTTGTTAAAAAATAAATTGTGAGGAAATTATTATTATTGTGAAATCAGTATCGTGAATCATATCACATCGTGAATTGAGTGAATCTCAACTGTGGTATCAAAGTAGTAAATTGTTCTTTAAATAATAAATGTTACTTAAATAATAAAGAACCATATTTGTTTTGCTCATCTGAAAAATTATCCGATCTGTGACCCGTGCTGGCAAAATGAGTCGGAATGCGCACGTGCTAATTTTGAACTATATGCCAAAAAAAGTGAACTATTTCAGTTGAAAATTTCAGATTTTAGTCGGATTTGAGGTTTTCACAAAAATTAGTTCATTAAGCCCGCTTCTAGCGATCCCAATGCTTCAAATAGTAATTAAACATCTAAAATGATCTTTATTTGTACGCTTTCTGAGAGGAGTACCTTTTCTCCGCTCGTTCACGATCCGCTGTATCACGATCCCGATACATATACAGAGAACTACAGTACAGTATACAGAGAACATGTCTTAATTGAACGTTTGGGGAACTGTTGGGAAAAACATCTGATGTGTAACATTATATTAGATCCGTGTATTACAGTAGCTCTTAATATATATTCCATCTCATTAATGTTAATCTAACAATAAAAGAAAAGAGGGAATCACTGGCTGCTATTGATTGAACTGCTTTTGTTGTTTCAGTAATCAGTTTATTTGTAATGAACACACTAACGGGATTTTTAAATTTGAAATTTTTTTCTTACTTGAATGCTTTTGTTTAGATGTAAAATGAAAAAGGTAATGCACTAATTGTTTCCTTAGATTTGATCTACTGTTTTTTTGTGCATCTGTTTTTATTTATAATAACAAAGATCAAATAAAAATAGCTATATTGTTATTATTAATATAGTAATTATATTATATTATATAAGATATAACATTGTTCTGTGATTTTGCTTTAGAATCTTCAAAAAACTTGATATTTCTCAAAATTGACTTTGCAGGTGCAACTCAATCATTTTTCATCTGATTCCAACAAATCATACATTTTGAAGGTCTCTTAGTAGAGAATGTAACAATAAAAATAACTAATTTTTTTAAATTAGCTCATTGTGACTCATTTTGCCAGCACAGGTCACATAGTCTTTTATTAATGCACAGCATGTGTATCAACAAGCCTGTAGCTACACTTTAACAAAAAATGGTGATCCATGAATTTCAAATAAACTGTGGAATAAGGCAGCACATGTCTTCAAAATATGTTAAAGAGTGTATAATCTGAATAGCAGACCTGCTATATTTTTTTTTAGAGGTTTTTATATATATTATAGATTTAATGTTAAATATTTTTATAGGATATTCCTGTTATACAGTGTTTTAGAGTAAAAAGTAGGGATGCAACAATACAGTTAGCCCGCGGTTCAATAAATACCTCAGTTTTTTACCACAGTTTTTGGTTTAGTTATTTTTTGCTATTTTTAAATGCCATTTAAAAAAAAGTAGTATTATTTTATGGATTGGCCATTATTTAGTGCTATGAACATGTAATGTGTGTTTCATTCACACTGGACGCCTGAGGGCGCCCTCGCGCAGAAAATCCACAAACATTACAGAAGAAACAGATCTCAGGACGCTCCAGGAAATCCCTAATATGGACAAAAACAGCCAGCTATCACTGTAACTGAATGAAAGAAGACAAACGCTTTGAATGATGACATTCAAAAAGAACATTAAGATAATAAGCACTGTACTGTGACAATGTTTATCGGTGTTCTTAAAAACACAGAGTATTTTAATAATCAAGTAACGTTATATTTATAATCCACTGCTAATTGCCGTTATTCCAGTGTAGAATTTATTTCTGTGTCATTCTGTGATAAGAAGCCACATCAGATCAAGAGGGAAATTATTTTAAATATGTGTCTGATGTTGTGCAGTAAAAGCATGCTATAATGTTCTTTTTTGTTGTTGGACAAAAGGTGGAGTCATTACAAGGGAAGATGCTCGGCGTGTGCTGCTTCTTCAGATGCAGGTGTTTCCTCATCTCAACGCGCAGACTCACAAACACAGAGCCAGCTTGAACAGAAATAAAACACATGGAAATTTAAAAGCAAAACCTACAAAAAACCCCGCTCTGATTGGTTGAACTCTTCATCTTTTTCTGTTGCTTGTTTTGAATACTGCACGTGGACAGAGGCGTCACCAGCTTTTTTGTGTAGTTTAGAGTGACAAATCGTGCCAGCGTACTTTGAGGTCAAAATGCGTGTCCGCTACGCAAAATGCGTACAGGTTGGCAGGTCTGGAATAGTGTGTAAAAACGTCTGATAAATATCTTTGAAAAGTTATCATGGAGACGAATATACTAACATAAGCCCACAATTAATACATTTACACGCCCACATACACTAGAATATATACAGTATGTGTGTCCTTTATTTCCTGATTTTATAAGTTGTCATGTTCACGCAACACTAGGGATGTAACGATTCACTCAACTCACGATTCCATTCCATTCACGATTGTTTTTTTACAAAATGAGATTTAAGACAAATTATAAATTAAATGTGCCCTTTTATTATTGCTTGGATAAAATGCTGCATGTTTCTTTGTGAAATTGAAATATAACACTATAATAATATAGCACTTGTAAATTACTGCTCTTTTGTTGGTTTTGATTGCTTCTATTGTCCTCATTTGTAAGTTGCTTTGGATAAAAATGTCTGCTAAATAACAAAATTTAAACAATGTAAAAGTAAATAACTAAATTGAAAAAAAACTAAATAAAATACATAAGTAACAAATAAAATAAATCTTTGTCTGTGCTCTTTCCATTTAATATTAGAGGCAAACACTGCATTTTAATCACGATCCAAACAAAGATGCTGCTTACATGCAACATGAGCGGTTTTTCTTCTAAATTAGGTTGTATAATTTCAAAATTTGAAGCAAAAACAGAATGATTTGACTT
>NW_015508504.1:31679-31970 GCF_001515645.1 Sinocyclocheilus grahami | reverse complement strand
TGCTAACATCAGCGATAGACAGAAATCAGAAGGTCTCCGACGACGTGCCTACTGCTCCTATCATTCACAAGCCTTCAATTTGATCTATCCTGGCCGTAGATTTGCGGTAACAAAAGCCTCCTCACAGTTTACTAGTCATAATGATTTTAGGAGAGTTCAGAATAAATCAAATATAACAATTTATTATCAGTCAGGTAAATATGTATTATGCCAATTACATAGACAATTCAAAGATATCAAATCAATACAAGACATCAAATTCTCAAAGACAAATCTAAGAGTAAGATGCAT
>NW_015508504.1:29313-30083 GCF_001515645.1 Sinocyclocheilus grahami | reverse complement strand
TAATTCAGCTATTTCCGATCATCCTCTGTGCATTTGATGTGCAGGTCAGTCACACTTCATAATGCAGGTTTGATTGGAAATGATCAGATCTTATTTATTTAGGTAAATTTGTATTGCCATTAGACATATGTTGTAAACTAGTGGGCCCCCTAGTTCGCAACAATGCTAATGATTGGACATGATAAATATTCTGTCCTAAGAGACCAGTTACGTTGTTGAATATAAGGTTGAATTCAATTTGAATCAATTGATGTGTGACTGTAGCCATGCAAGTCTTATGCACATTACAGTGTTTACATACAGTAAGTTCATAAGACCATAACATTTGCACAAGATTTTAGAATTGCAAAAATGTTTGCCATAATTGAACTGAAATTATATAAAATAATTTATTTTTACCTATATGTATGAAGTCAATAGTGTGTTATAGATTTGAATCATGTGAGTAATTTAGACCTGGATGTCCTTATGTTCAATACCAGGTAAGCATATTGTGCAGTTGCAATAATGAATGTGTGTTCTGTATGTTTGTGTGTATGTTTGTGTATAGGAGATGGGTGATGTTTAGTCTACCATAATCTGTGTTGTATAATTTAGTTCCAGTGCTACACTGGGAAGTCATGTAATTATTTGGTCAGTGCTGAGGTGTGAATGACCCCTTGAAGAATCTCCACACCCATCTCCTTTTGTGTGTGCAAGTTGGTGTTAGTGGGACCAGACATCCTTGTGGAATTTGTCCCCCGAAGATGGCAGCAGTCAACCTGAAAGGG
>NW_015508504.1:27186-27973 GCF_001515645.1 Sinocyclocheilus grahami | reverse complement strand
GAGTGATTTTCAAATAAATGTAATTTGATTAATTTGACTGTTTTACTAATTCTCCCTCAGGAGAAGTTGTGAATGTCCTCTGAATGGGTTTAACCCTCAGGCTTACAAGGTTAAAAGCCTCTCAGTAGCATCAAAAATATCATTATGTGCATTACAGTTTAAGTTTTCTAATTTATAATGTCTCATCTTTTATTCACAGTCACTGGGAATTCTGCATGGCAGCAGTGGTTCTCTGGGATTGAGACATAATTTTGCCAAATTTTTAATTTCATTCTACTCTCTTGCCCAACTTCACGTTCACATACAACAACTTCTAGTGAGAATTTAATTATCTTTTTAGTTTATCCAATCATAATTTCTCTTAACTTCTTTGCACATAAATGTTTGCTTTTCAAATGTTGCAAAGTTATCGTTGTAAAGCCAATAAACATTATTGACATTAAATTATTAATATCTGAATTTAGGTTGCAATTTACAGCCCTCTGTTGAGTAGGAGAATACAATTTTGGATGATGTTATTCCAATTTTAAATTTGGTTCAAAAGACTTCATTCCTCATCTACTCTGCCGCTATCTTGTCCCTGTCAATTCATGTGGTTTTGTCTAATTCTTAAGCCCCACCGGATTTCTGCGGTCTCCGGTCTAATAATGAGTATTCTGACTCATTCTACAAAAGTATGTCTATGCGGGGTGCGTCTAAGCTTTCCCTCAACACTTCTAAAAAGGCAAATAAGAATCGACTTAACGCAGCAGCTGGAGAAAAGGGAAGGAGAAGCTCAAACCTCTTT
>NW_015508504.1:8120-22094 GCF_001515645.1 Sinocyclocheilus grahami | reverse complement strand
GACCAAACAAAGTAGTTTCGCTTTCACAACGAAAAACACTGCGGCTTAGCATGAGCTGAGGCCGGGATAGAGTGAGCTGTGGCCAGGCCAGAGTGAGCAAAGGCGGCGGGGTCGAGAACGGCGCACCCAGCAGATTCGACGAAGGAACGGCAACCACATGTGACGACCCCGGGCTTCGTCCACGGTGAAAGGCGATCCGGCGATCCAAAGCACTAAGTTGATGTATTCCCTCAGCGACCAGCACAGAAACACATCTCATTACACCAAATACACAAAATAGGCATGACGAAGCAGATATCGTCCTCTTTTGGAAGGCCAAACAAAGTAGTTTCACTTTCACAACGAAGCACACAGTGTCTCCATGACATGGCGGCAGCGGCAACAATACTACAGCGAGAATAAAAGTTACACCTTCTTTCTTTGCGTGAACATTTGGGCGGCGTTATGCAAATCTTCCCACATAGTGATGTAGACATGTGGGGGCGTGTTAGAACGAGCCGTTTTAGGTAGGTGTGGTTAACTCTTAACTTTTGTAAAGAATATCTCTTTGGATTTGAGACTTTAGACTTTGCAACTTTACAGATGTTTTCTTTATGCACCAAGAGCTTGTAACACTCCAAAGAGAAAGGAAAAATTGAAATCACATCATATGACCCCTTTAAGTGTTTACAGTTTAGCCGCTGAACTTTAGCTGTGGGCATGATTCGCTTGCATAAATGTTAAACAAAATATTATGTCATTATTTTAAGAACGGATTGGAGCACTGTATTATTGTTTTATGTAAAGGTGCATGCGTTGTCAATAGTAGCCAGGATTGACAGGTTTTCACAACAAAACCCACCCCATTGCTACTCAACAACTAATCACAACAGACTTGGCCAGCTGACCAATCAGAGCAGGGTAGGCTTATGGAAGGGAGGAGTTTACAGACCTTACACTCAGATCTGCTTCGAACGCATCATTTCGAAATTATTGACAAATGACTCTATGTATAAATGTATATTCTGAGAAAATTACAATGTGTATTGATCTTGGATGCATTTAAACCTGTGGTAGGGGACTCCAACACAATATTAGGACACTTTAAAATACCATATGACCTGCTCTTTAAATAAGAATGCTGTGAAAGACATCATATTTTCATAAGTAGACACGGATCAGCTAAGCATCGGCGGATGGAAGCTTGATGAACATGACCTGCCAGAACTGACACTATATGCTTGGTTTAATGAGATAGGATGATTGTCATGTATCAAATTTACAAACAGAATTAATATTGTGCCTAATCTTGAATTAAAGTCCTACCCCCGGTTTCACAGACAGGGCTTAAGTCTAGTGAGCTGAGGCCGGGATAGAGTGAGCTGTGGCCAGGCTAGAGTGAGCAAAGGCGGCGGGGTCGAGAACGGCGCGCCCGGCGGATTCGACGAAGGAACGGCAACCACATGTGATGACCCCGGGCTTCATCCACGGTGAAAGGCGATCCGGCGATCCAAAGCACTAAGTTGATGTATTCCCTCAGCGACCAGCACAGATCAGCTCCAGGCATGACGAAGCGGATATCGTCCTCTTTTGGAAGACCAAACAAAGTAGTTTCGCTTTCACAACGAAGCACACAGTGTCTCCATGACATGGCGGCAGCGGCAACAATACTACAGCGAGAATAAAAGTTACACCTTCTTTCTTTGCGTGAACATTTGGGCGGCGTTATGCAAATCTTCCCACATAGTGATGTAGACATGTGGGGGCGTGTTAGAACGAGCCGTTTTAGGTAGGTGTGGTTAACTCTTAACTTTTGTAAAGAATATCTCTTTGGATTTGAGACTTTAGACTTTGTAAATTTACAGATGTTTTCTTTATTCACCAAGAGCTTGTAACACTCCAAAGAGAAAGGAAAAATTGAAATCACATCATATGACCCCTTTAAGTGTTTACAGTTTAGCCGCTGAACTTTAGCTGTGGGCATGATTCGCTTGCATAAATGTTAAACAAAATATTATGTCATTATTTTAAGAACGGATTGGAGCACTGTATTATTGTTTTATGTAAAGGTGCATGCGTTGTCAATAGTAGCCAGGATTGACAGGTTTTCACAACAAAACCCACCCCATTGCTACTCAACAACTAATCACAACAGACTTGGCCAGCTGACCAATCAGAGCAGGGTAGGCTTATGGAAGGGAGGAGTTTACAGACCTTACACTCAGATCTGCTTCCAACGAATCATTTCGAAATTATTGACAAATGACTCTATGTATAAATGTATATTCTGAGAAAATTACAATGTTTTGTCCAAAGATGTGTAAGTGTCTACTAATTCAAACATATGAATTAAAAGAAGAGTAAAGAAAATAGAAAACAGAACAAAGAAAGAAAGAAAAATAAGACAAATAGAAAAATGTCAGTTACAATGCTTTACAATGTATTGTAAACTGTTGTATATATATTCTTACTGTCCATAAAATCCCATTTTCAAGATTACTTTTTTGAATTAATGTTCTCAATTGTGTCCTGGGAGCAAATGAACTAATTAATCAAAACACAGCTGGAGACGAACAGACACAACGAGGACAGGAACAGAGAACAGGAAGAGCCAAATAAGGGCAAGGAAGGCACATGAGGAACAAAATGCACACAAAACATGGACCAGAGTCTGACAGTGTCCAGTTTATTCTGATTATTATAATGGATTCTCGACAGGTAAGGCCTATGGTGTGATGATGTTTAGCTATCGGTCAGTGACTTGCTCTGGAGGCAGTCATATGCAAATGTATTTGCCCTTGCGATGTAACGTGCCTCCTCAAATCTACACAAACCATTTTTGAAGCAATGTTAAATAAATGCATTGATTATAAAGAGAAGGATGTTTTAAGCTATGACCTCATTTCTTATGTCTTGACACCCTTGAAAATATTTGAAGAATTTTTTTCAAGAAATGCACTTATATTCTAACAAATGACTTTATCTCAAGAACTTTCTTAACTTCTTTATAGTAAACATTAAAAAAAAACATTAGAGGTAAACATTAAAATGCAGATTCAGAAAGCACAGCTTTAGCTTTAAGTGTACCATTTAACTTTTTTAGTTTGCCAGATAACAAGAAAGAGATTTTGATAACTATTTTCCTCAAAATAAAAATACAGCAATAACCTGTACTGCTAACTATTGCTGTAAGATTTGGAGTAGGTGTATAATTAATTATGTATTCCAGTTATTGACATGCTGTAATTGCTTGAACTCATTCTTTGATATAAGAATAAAAAAAAGGTTGACTTATGTGAATGTACCTTGCAAAATCAAATTTTCCCATATGTCTGGGACACATCTGAACCTGCATTAAAACAAGCAGCAGAAAAAGAAAATCATATGTTAGTAATCCCATTAAGTAGAAACAGTACATGGCATTATTGAAGTCTTACAGAAGCTGTTGCTGAAATGGCACCTACTGTGTTTGGTTTACTTTTCCAACACCCTGGCATACATTACTACAGAACAAATATCTGGTTTCGATTGCAGGTCGGTGCAGGTTGATTGCATGTGGCTGTAAATGTTTTCGGACCACATTAAAAATCATTTCCTTTTAGAGAGGTACACAAATCAAGAAGATACAGATACATTTGTTTGAATACACATCAACTATTATATGACAAATCCCTAACTAACCTCTTCCACTGCACATTTGGCTGTTGCTCACAGATCACAAAGAGATATTGAACCAATCGAGTGTGAGTTGATATCAAAGGGAGACTGATTTCAAACATGTATCTACAAAAATGTTAACAAAATTTGAAAACGAAAAGAATCAGATATAATGTACGAGATAAAGCAATACAGTGCAAAAGTAATGACTTCTGTAGAAACACCTGCCACGAAAACTTTAATCAATCTGACAAGAATTACTGAACCTACAACCTGATCATGACACAAAGTTTTTCTGCCTAACTGAAAATGCAAAGACTCTGAGGAAGACTAAATATTTTAAACTGAATACTGCATTCACTTTCACTCTGTCATTCTTTTCATTTTAGAAAAACTAGTCAAACTCTTACTTTAGAGAAACGTTCTTCAGTTCATCTCTTTAAAATACCCCCGACTCGAGCACGTTCTGCTTTCAGATGTGTCATCTTAAAACTACATTTGTCAAAAGGTTGTGCACAGCACTGCGGTGATTCTTCATAATGCTGCACAGATGCTGTCTGAAGAAGAGCTCCGCCCTGAAGGAAACGAAATCACGTGATTTTTCAGTATCTGAAAGGAAAGAGAAAGTGCCTCGAGCGACACTAAAACGGCAGGCGCGCGCCTGAAAACTGGCTATTTGAGAACTATCTTTATCATGTCAGGAGACGAGAAGCGATATGATGGATCTGAGAAGGACATGCAATTCGTAAGAAAGTGCAGCGATATTGGTAAGTGTGTTACAACCTTCCATTGGACTAAAATAAACTAGAAATTGGTGACGAGACGTTCTCGAAAAAAATATCTGTTCTTTTTCTAAAACCAAACAGATAAAAAAGAAAGAGGAAAATTGTCTTTATATTAATTTTTGCGTCTGAAGCAATGTTATTTCCCAAACTTGTGCTGGTTTATTTCTGCGTCGAAACTTCGCCTGTGTGCGTTTATTCTGCGTTGTACAAAGCCAAACCGCAAGTCGGCAGTAGCAAATCGGTTAAAACGCTGTAAATGCAATGAAAACTCAGCTCAGACATGCATAAAACAGCTTTTACAAAAAAGTGTTTTTATTATACAAACATGTCAATAAAATGTCTACAAATGACTGAAACTTGTTTGAGATCAGGTAAGAATATAGACGCTGGTTGATGGCTGCACAGAACCATCACAACCATTGGTGTAGCAAATCAGCCCTGCGCCCCCTATTTTATTTTGACAATTTAGTTGTGTAGTTAAGAAGACAGTTTACTGCAGTGATTTTTTTTTTTTTTGGAAAGGTATATTGCTTTCAAAAGAGAGATATGAGATATCATGTTGCATAATCTTAAGTTTTCTCTGAGCGTGAAACTTTTTTTTTTTTTTCTGAACCTCTGGAATTTTTTACAAATTATCAGAAGATAATACACAGATTCAGACATCGTTTAGAATAGTACAAGCTAGAATGGAGAGGAATTAAGCAATAGTATAGGGGAAGTTTTTTTTAGCAGGATGCAGTTAAAGTCAGGGTAAGTGATTTCTGGTAGTCAATGTTTATATTTGAAATCACCAAAACAAACACGCCCCTACCCCAAAAGGGTCTTGCCCCTATTTTGATAGCTCCGCCCCACACATACGTATGCAACCCAGGCAACGATTAGTTCTGTGAAACAAAGCAAAACCAATGTTACACCGAGTCTACGGATGTGAGTGGCGCGGCGCAACAAATCCCCGACAGAACACTGCTGCCGGGTTCTATTTATGACGTGCTGACACACATTTCAAATGGTTTTCAACGGTCGTTTGATCGCGTCCAGTGTGTGCAGACTTCAGCTGTTGTAGACACGGTGTTACTCAGCTATTGAGAAGAAACAAAGCAACCTCGGCGTCCGATCGCAGGCCTCCGCTCCTTGATTTCTCTCCAGCACTGGAAAGCTGATCCGATATTTACACGGGTCCTACTTCTTGCCTTATCGTTCCGCAGACGTTTTCCTCTTTTGTTTTTTGTCCGCCATCTCCATCTTTCTGTCGCTCGGCTCGGCTAATGTCCGTCCCGTGCACTGAACGCTCTCTCCTCCACATCACGAGTAGACACGCCCCTTACTGCTGATTGGCTACAAGTTTGTTTTGCGATTCGGCCCAAATCAGTTTTCTAAAGTGTTTTTGAAAAATCACTTACTCTGCCTTTAAGTGCTGATGGACGAGATGAGCTTCCAGGATGTTGGTAAATAATGTTTAAGACGTGTAATTTCCCCATCAGATCCATGTGATGATGATCCAGATGTTTTAAGAGCTGAATTATCCTGCGGTCATGTCACTGGTCCACAGACACTGACAGACTACTGCAGAATACAGCTGACTGACGTAAGTGCTGTTTAGTTTACATCCTAAACAGATTCATTTTTAATGCTGTTTACCTTTACAATGTTTGAATGTTATTTTTTAAATTATATTTAAAGAATGTTTTTCTATTCTCGATGTTCTGGGTGCATTTCTGAGAGGACAGTATTGAACTATCATGATAATACAGATCATTGCTCAAAATGTCTAATTGCAGGGTAAAGGTGAGCTGAGATGCCCTTTGTGTAACGGTCAATGGTCTTACACTGAAGTGCGTAAACTAGCCAAACTCACACCTGAAGAACAGCTATACTTTGAGGAAAGATTTGCCAAGAATGCGACCAGAAAGATAATAGACATTAAGAATGTAAGTATGGTCTCTAAATCTTTTAATTTTCAAAACTCTCAGAAATTCTCTGCATGGTTCAGTTATTGTTCATGTATCTCTCACAGTGTCCTGGGTGTGACTGGATCATCGAGAGATCAGACTCATCTAATCTCAGCGTGCAGTGCACCGTTTGCTCTGTAAAGAATAAAAAAACCTTTGAGTTCTGCTGGCAGTGTTTGAGAGAATGGAAAGGCCAGCGTCCTCGATCTGATCGATGTGACAATGAAGGCTGCTGCGACAGAGAGCTGGATCTGCTGAGAGATTGTGCAACTATTATTTTAAAAGATGCTGCAAATATTGAATGTCCAGCTGTTCGTGCTTGTATAACATGCGGTTTGCTGATTAACCACAACTCAGAGAAATGCAAAAACATTACATGCTCTCGATGTAATAAAGAGTTTTGTTTTGTCTGTCTGAAGCTCACACCTGAATGTCGAAAGACGAGTAGCTGGTTTATTCCCTGTTCAGATGGTGTGGCTCCACGGCAGACTGCAATTCCATTTTGGAGAGATAACCAATAAATTACAAACACAGTTACAGTCATGTGGTAGAATAATATTTAGAAAGCATGTGTAGTATAATGGCTAATGTTATTAGCCTATATAAAAGTAAAAGACCAACCCAAAATAATAATTATTAATAATCAAATCTTTTACCCACTGTGTTCCCCTGAGACCATCGCCAGCCTTCAACAGCTGAAGACACACCTCTTATGCAAGAATTTAGCTAATTCCTGTTCCTCATTTGTAGGTCAAAGTTATCTGCTAAATGAAAAAAAATGTTTAATGTTTGTTGAGCTTTTTCTTGTTGCTGTTTAGTAAAGTATACTATTGTACATGTAACATGTTGTAAAGATATTGCATAAAAGATGGTAAGTGGTATTTAAGCTATTTGCTTAATTGAAGACTACTATAGTGCATAAAAAGTGTCATGTATTGTATTCATTGTTTGTTTTGCAGTGAAAGAAACTGTGTGAATATTAAAGAGATTGATACCATGTACAGTATGAGTATGTAGTCCTTCATTATCCAAAGTGACTTAAAAGAAAGGGACTGTACATCTGGGGCAAACTAGGGTCACGAAGGTGAGGTCTTCTATGTTTTCAGGGTCAAGATCTTTGAACATTTTCTTTGAACATTCATCACCCACATTCTAATACCTTGCAGGAAACAGGCACACAATAAAAAAATTAAATTCTGGTTTTAATACAATTTTAGAGGTGGGGCCTGAAACCTGACTGAAATTCTTCATAGAGATCATTTTTTTGCAGGAAGGAGCACAATTGAGCAGACACAACTTTTTCTAAAATTTTAGACATAATCAGAAGATTTGAAATGGGTCTGTAATTTGCCAGTTCACTAAAATCTAGTTGTGTTCTTAATAAGAGGCTTAATAACCGCCAGCTTGAATGGTGGATAACAGGATTTATGGTAGAATATTGATTATCAGTGACTCATCCCTTGTTTTTTTTAAAAAGCACAAAAGTATGTTACAGTGATACAGTATATAAGCTATGTCTTCAAAATAAAAAAAATTCTTTATTGATTTTTTTGTCATTTTGGAAGGTTTCATATTTCATAAAACATTTGATTAGCTAATGAGATGATCTATAAGACCAATAAGAAACATTAACAAATTTACATTAGTAACATTGGATTCATAAGAACTTCTGTTTCCATACTGACCCAGTACAAATCAAACTTTTGATTTACTGGCTTTGCATAGGAACATACAGTATAATCTATTCAATATCATTTGCATATACTTGCATTACGTATGTCATCCTGAACTGCAAACAGAAACGCATGCACAATGACAACTGTAAAGCACTGCTGAGAATTGTAACTAATTTCTTCCAATTCATAGGATTAAGATGAGGAAAGGATGCAAGGTAAGGAGTAGCCTTCTTTGTATCCTTATCTCGCATCATTTCCTCATCATAACTGGAAGGAGCTAGAACACAAGGAAATGAAGCAAGAAAATGAATGCACAGTTTAGAAAATAAGAAATACCCCTGTCCTCAAATAGCCAGCCCATTTAACATTGTAAGGTTTGGTCCACACTGCAGCTTTTGGTCAAAAACTGTCCACTTAAAAGCTATGTGACTGACATGTAAAACAATCAATACAATTACAGTAAGAAATTCAAATGACTCTTGAATAGGGTTTAACTTTAAAAGCCATTACCTCAAAAAAGTGTTTAATGAGTCTGGACAGATAGTAGCAACCACAACAGAGCTCAAAGTAATCCAAGATTGTTAACATCTGTCATGTGGCTCTGACAGGTGGGTTTACTGTGATAGAAACAATTTCACTTGGCAATGAAAGGCTAATGTATTTATTAGCGAGTACAAATTTAGATGTCACATTAAAAAAGGAAGAAACACTATAGATCCTGTGATAAATCTGGAAGATGAAATAAGGAAATCTCAAGTAAACAAAGAAATAGTAATAGTGCTGTATTTTGATGCACGTTGACATGTTGTGGAAGAAGGGCCTTTTAATCAAACTAATGGGATTGGGAGGAAAGATGTTGAGCTACAGTGTAAGAAGGAAGGTTTAAAGAAAAATTGAATGACGTCCTGTACAAAAATGGATACAGAATGCAAAAATGTGTGCTTTATTGGAAATTGTAGCATATTTACAGAAGGAAAAAAATTTATAAAAACTGTACAAAAAGGAAATGAAACAGCAACAATGCGCTAATTTGGCTAAACCAATTGGCCCAACTTTGCAACACTGCTCAGACTTAACTTCTCTGAGTCCATCAGCAGAACTGAATAAACTCAGCCCTGCAAACATGTCCTTGCGGGGCCCATGCTGGCTTTTTGCGGGCACAGTGGGCTAGGGCCAGGCCACACCAAAACTAAACAGGCCCGGTGCGGGCTTGCCCAGGGGAGGCCCACAGCTTTGGGCTCACCGCAGGCTCTCTGTGAGCAGCCCACACTATGAGCCAGACATGAGCCTGTTAATAAGAATTTTGTGGGCAGTTTTCTTCCTTACCACTAGGTGTGCTAGGGTGTTTTAGGTTTCCTTAAGTCAGGTTTCCTTAGAGCCATGTGGTAGAGAGAGTTAGCAATGGACCCTTTTCACAAGACTGTAGCTGTGTCCGAAATCGCATACTTCCATACTATATAGTAGGCGAAAAACAGTATGCGAGGTGAGTAGTATGTCCGAATTCATAGTATTCGAAAAACAGTAGGCGAGAAGTACCCGGATGACCTACTACTTCCGCCCAAATTACGTAGCATGCATACGATGGACACTTTACTATCCCATGAGGCCACGGGAGAGGAGGCGTCATATTTGAAAATGGCGGAAGGCAGCGACGTGGCTCTTTTCAAGTGTAAGTACCCTAGGGAAAAACGTTGTTCATTGTGGTTAACTTGCACTTGACTTATTGAAAGTTTAAACATTGTAAATCGATGAGATGATTTCGTGAATCGGCTGTAAAAAGATGTTTAATCGCCGATGAAAGTGGTAAGAATTACGTGAAACATTGCTGATGTTCGCGCAGTAGTGAGGGTTCTTTAAATTTTGGCGCTGTTGTGAAGACGCATGTCACGTGACAACATCAACATGGCGGATGAAGTATGTCCGAATTCCATTCATACTATTCGCATTCATACTATATAGAACGTACTGTTTTAATGGTCGAGTAGTACGTTCAAATTCAAATGTAGTACCTACTAAGCAGTATGCGATTTTGGATGAGATTTCGAAAGATTTTCATATTTGTATTTTTTTTTAAATGTATGTACATTAATAACACCATTCTTTGTATTATATCACCTTTGCATCAAATTACAATAAAACAGTTAACGCTAATGTGAGGGTGTTTCTAATGCAGCGTCTAGGGGAGGGACGGTAAATTTGACATTGTTCTCTCTTCTGACTGCCGTTATCAGTCTCTCTCAGTTTTTTTACTTTTATTGAAATTCATGAAAACACTACCGTGGAGTTTGTTTTTGCTATTTGAGCAAATGGGAATGCAAAAAATATATTTGTGGTTCTCTCCCATTCACTGCTCTTCAAGTTAACCCAACTATGACGACTTCCGCTGCTGAGAAACTCGGAAATGAGAAAAAGGTCCATAGCAAGCAGCAGTAGCAAGCATGGCTCACCTGCTGAACACATTGTGCTGTAGTGATGCAAAGTCTGATTCATTTCCGCGAACCGGTTCTTTTCGGACGGACTGGGTCATTGAACCGGTTAAAAAGGCAGAAGCAATAATGTCTCTATGCATTTCTTTTCTAACAACTCAGTGCCATGTTGTATCAATTGTAAGGATCCACCCGCTAGCCCAAAAAGCGGAATCCAGCGGCCTGGTCGAAGGTTTAATGCGTATTCGGTCTTTTACTTGCGCTTCTGAATTTATCAGGACTTAGTTTCAATTTTGTCTAGCTCCGTTTTCACAATTACAGTTTTGAATCGTACCTGACAGCAGAGAGACACACAGCAGCGAGAGTTCTGGTGCAGAGCTCCAGAGACTCTAACACACTGCATGGGGGTTTTTCTGACTACAGAATCCCAAAGACTGATTTGCAACATTCCCTTAAATACTACCAGAACAAAAACAAAGAAATCTTTAAATCAGTTGTAAAAACATAAAAGACCTTTTGGTCTTTTAGGTTCCCGTGCTCCAGGGTTGCACCTGGCTGGAGCTAGATAAACATTCCCACATGCCTAAAGGGGGACACACCCCCTCCTCAGCAGAACATAATTCTACAAAGGTTTTGAATCTTTCTCATAATATAAATGACTACTGTGAAATTGAAACCAATTTACCAATCGCACAAAGACCTTTAAAATGACACCAAACATGAAAAGATTACGATCATGAATCCTGAAGATATAGTAAATGTTTTATGTGAGCATATCAACTTGAGTTCTTGGCATTTCTCTGTCAACTTTTAGTGACCTGGACCATGTGCCCAGGGGGGAAGGATGGGTGAAGGGACTGAAGAGCAGATGGTCTTTCTTCCAGATCTTCTTGATCAAAGCCCATTGTTTCTGAGTGTTTGGCTTTACGAGGAATTTATTTTATAAGGAAATAATTTCACTCCTTTCAGTCCTTCCCTGGCCCCTTGGAGCAAACTCTGAGCGGTCTACAAGGGCCCATAATTAAATGATTTCCTTATGATGTTCATTACTGCCAAAGTCTTTGCAGAGTGGGCAGCACTAGCTGATGCATGCAGGAGTAGAGTGGTCACCTGAAAGAACAACATTAAGACAGGCTAAGGAAAGCACTGCAGAATGCACATCAGTGACACACGCCCAGTCCCTTGAGCGTAGGCGTCCTGTGTCGCTGCAGCCTTTTTGGACAGGTGTGTTTCCACCTGTACTCTCTGTGGTAGTACTCAGTCTGTAGGATTACTTGATGTATCAGGTCCGTTGAGTTGATCAAGCATGAGTTGAAAGTGTCCTTCTATTCTGGGAAAACATCTGTGTCCAGTGTTGTCCTCCCCAGGATGTTTGTCTGACCTGCTGATTTGCAGTGTTTTTCAGATCTCCATAGGTGAAGAAATAATTTCAGTGACGATGCTCCAATGTGTGCAAGACATCTTAAACAACTTCTGAATGACCATGCAATAACTGAACACAGATGACTTTAGTGACGTTGTGGGATGAGAGGAGGGTTATAAGACAAACAAAAATACACAAAATACCAATCATGTAAAAAGTGCGAATGGTAAATAAGGTCTCCATTTTTCAGAGTCAAATATTCAGTAAACAGGTCTCATTTGATAGCCAAATTGTTTACTACCACTAGGTATTTGGTCTGGATGAATAAAAGGGAAGTAGCAAAATCAATATAACCGGTATATTTACCAGTGGTATGCATCATTTAAATATGTCACATAATTAAACATAGGAATACACAATTTCATAATTACCATCATAAAATTGCCTATATTAATTGTTTTAATTGCAAAGCATTAATGCAGACCTAAGGTTTTAACTAGGTCAATCAGAGAATGAGATTAACAGAAAGAGAGATTTAAAATCTATAGTTCAACTATTTTCGATCATCCTCTGTGCATTTGATGTGCAGGCCAGTCACACTTGATAATGCAGGTTTGATTGGAAATTATCAGATCTGATTTATTTAGGTAAATTTGTATTGCCATTAGACATATGTTGTAAACTAGTGGGCCCCCTAGTTCGCAACAATGCTAATGATTGGACATGATAAATATTCTGTCCTAAGAGACCAGTTGCGTTGTTGAATAGGTCTCATTTTAGAATTTTTAAATAGAATTTGAATTAATTAATGTGTGACTGTAGCCATGCAAGTCCCATGCACATTGTAGTGTTTACATACAGTAAGTTCATAAGACCATAACATTTGCACAAGATTTTAAAATTGCAAAAATGTTTGCTATAATTAAAACTTTTCTCATTGAAGATTTTTGCACAAATAGAAGATAAAGAAGTTCTTTCTTATTAGTTTGAACATTCTACCTTTCATTTTCCTTTCCTAACAGTTCTTGCTTTTCACCACTTTCTGTTTTTCTCTTTCCAATCTTCCAGCACTAATAGTGCTTCCAACTTCTTTCTAAGTACACATTCCCTCTTTCTACATTCTGATCATTCTTCTTATTCTTCTACAACTTTCTTTCTTCTTCTAAATTGATGCTGACTCATCGTGAGATTAAAGGCCATTTCTGGCCATTGTAATATAATATATTATAAGGTTGTTATAATATAAATTATATTACATTAAAAATAGTATAAATTAAAATACTTGTATTACTGGTTTCTGGAGGGCCTCCTGAGCAACTTGTTCAGAATGACTGGTTATCATCTCACTGATCTTTTTGAAGATACACTTTTGATTTGGCCCTGTGGCTACAGCAGTCCTCGCATGTGCATTGTGTGCACAGCAGCAGGTCAAACTGGAAACCAGTTACAGGTTTTGCTGCTGTGAGCATTCAATGAACTGCAAGCACATACTGTAAGCCTTGGTCGAATCATTGCTCAATCTGAAGATTTTTGTGACTACAATGTGGAATTGGACACAATTTTCTTTTGTTTATGAGCTGAGATGTCACTAAGTGCATTCTTCTGAGAATCTAGTTGAGTGTGAGAAGGTTTGGGGGTTGGGCAAACCCAGAGCAAATGCAAATGCAAATGCAAATGCAAAGTACACATGTTGTTTTAGATTTATGATCTCTTCATGTTTGTTTGTCTGCTTAAAGACAAAGACTGAGAATCATATGACTGTGTAATAAGTTTAGCAAAGCCTAAAATAAAACCAAACTATAAGCTGTATTTGTTAAGGCTGAACTTTGGACAGTGCTGTTGAGCCAAATATTATGACATTAGAGATTTTACTACTATTGAGTGATTTTCAATCCATTTAATTTGATTAATTTGACTGTTTTACTAATTCTCCCTCAGGAGAAGTTGTGGATGTCCTCTGAATGGGTTTAACCCTCAGGCCTGGCTACAAGCCTCTCAGTAGCATCAAAATTATCGTTATGTGCATTACAGTTTTAGTTTTCGAATTTATAATGTCTCATCTTGTATTCACAGTCACTGGGATTTCTGCATGGCAGCAGTGGTTCTCTGGGATTGAGACATAATTTTGCCAGATTAGAG
>NW_015508504.1:3642-7627 GCF_001515645.1 Sinocyclocheilus grahami | reverse complement strand
CCACCCGCCAGCCCAAAAAGCGGAATCCAGCGGCCTGGTCGAAGGTTTAATTCATATCTGGTCTTTTACTTGCGCTTCTGAATTTATCAGGACTTAAATTTTGTCTAGCTCCGTGTTCAATCTGACTCCAATTTCATGTGATCATTAAATTTAGGCAATATTTCTAATCAAAAGCTGATCACAGATATCGATTGTTTATTAATTTAGATATTTGAGTATTCTGTAAATCCCATACTTTCAATTATTCGTTCATCAGGGACCCAATGCCGCTCAGAGATACGCGCCCCGGGTTTGCGGGAAACTCACGGACTCAAACTAGCCAGTCTGATATTAGTCAGAGGGTGTAATAAGTTAACTAATACCTTTTTGTCGGTTGCCTACTGCTCACTCATACAAAACGTCTACTTGATTTAGCCACTTCCATACATCTTGCTAAGTCAGTGATTGACAGAAATCAAAAGGTCTTCAGATGAAGTGCCTACTGCTCCTTTCATTCATGCGCCTTTAGTTTGTACTATCCTGGACACAGAAAAGTGGCGTAAGTGCAGTTACACCCTTTTGGCACCAACTGGCTTAGTATTTTCAGTGTTAAGTCTTTTGGTTTCTAATGACTAACTCCAAAATTATTATGAATTCGCTTGTGTCCTTTTGGCAGTAGAAAGAGCTCATCAAGAGCTTTCTTTTATTTGATCTCCGTTTCACCCAAAATGTCACTGACGCCCTTCTGGTTCTCACCCCTCGATGTATAAAGATACAAATCTTATCTCATCCCATATAGCAGATTTTTATTGTAAACTAACAAACCATTGCCTGTTCTTAATTATATTTCTTAAGTAAGAGCCATTAGTGTTGATTTCAATCTAATGTTTTTTTTAAAATGCCTTTGAAGAAGTTAAAGGCGGCATTAATACATAAAATAATAAACCTCTAGGGAGTGATGGGTTGACTTCAGTAAAACTTTTTTTTTAACTACTCATTTTGGCATCTGTTCTAGAAAAATGACAAATTTGGCCTTGATAATTTGATTGATGAGTGCTATGATACACCGTTTCAAATGGACTAAACATTCTGATGTTTGAAAATCATTTAATCAATTATAACACATTCACGTTGAAATAACAATACAAGCAAACACAAATTCTGATGGACTGGGACCAGAAATTGGCTTTTAATTTATAGCCTATAATACAAAGTATTCAACACAATTAACATCACTTCAGGTGGTTAAATTCATTCTGGCATTCTCACTGATGTTTACCAATTAGTATCGGTATACTTTTGTAAGGATCCACCCGCCAGCCCAAAAAGCGGAATCCAGCGGCCTGGTCGAAGGTTTAATTCATATCTGGTCTTTTACTTGCGCTTCTGAATTTATCAGGACTTAAATTTTGTCTAGCTCCGTGTTCAATCTGACTCCAATTTCATGTGATCATTAAATTTAGGCAATATTTCTAATCAAAAGCTGATCACAGATATCGATTGTTTATTAATTTAGATATTTGAGTATTCTGTAAATCCCATACTTTCAATTATTCGTTCATCAGGGACCCAATGCCGCTCAGAGATACGCGCCCCGGGTTTGCGGGAAACTCACGGACTCAAACTAGCCAGTCTGATATTAGTCAGAGGGTGTAATAAGTTAACTAATACCTTTTTGTCGGTTGCCTACTGCTCACTCATACAAAACGTCTACTTGATTTAGCCACTTCCATACATCTTGCTAAGTCAGTGATTGACAGAAATCAAAAGGTCTTCAGATGAAGTGCCTACTGCTCCTTTCATTCATGCGCCTTTAGTTTGTACTATCCTGGACACAGATTTACGGTAGCATTAGCCTCCTATGATTTACTGGTCATAATTAATTCAAGAAAAGTTCAGAATAAATCAAATATAACAATTTATTATTAGTCAGGTAAAATTGTATCATGCCAATTACATAATGAAACAATTAGAAGCCAATTTAGAAAGGATAATGCAATTGTGAAACATATTGTATCCGTGAAGGCAACATGGTTTACTGTAGCTATATGGAAAATAGCCAAGTGTTCCATGCAGGAGACAAACGAATTTGACATAGTCACACATGTAACAGTTATCCTAATTTAACACAAGACACATGGTCTAAAATGCATAGCATCAACAACATTTTACCTAAGTATTTCAAAGAACACTTACAGCAAAGTAATCAAGTGTTTTTAAAGAATAAACTCCACTAGCCTATGTGCACATGTAGTAGCACAAACAGCTATACAGTGTGCTCTATGCACACAATATCTCTATGGCGGCTCCGTGGTCTGGCGTCTCTTGGATCAGACTCACCGGTGGCTTCGACCTGTTCTTCCCCTGTTCCCGCCCTCCGACTCTCGGGTTGGCCTTCCTCGGATCGGCCGCTATCTTCGGAGAACTGGAGCGGCTCCTGGTATGCTGCATCCGCTGTGCAGAGTGTCACTCTCCCAGAGCTCTTCCAAGCTGGGCCTTACAGTCTGTTGCCTCTGTCGCTCTTTGTGAAAGCTTTGCAAGGTTTTTTAAGGATAAAGTAGTTAAACTAGGACTGGTAACTTATACTTCCCCTACTGAGCTGCCTCTCCCCTCGCCGTTGACTGCATCTTGGGATGTTTTTGAAGCTGTTTCCTTTCAGTCACTCAAAGACATTATTGCCAAGCTGAAACCATCCTCTTCTTCATATGATGTTATCCACCCTAGATTTTTAAAACATATTGTTGATTCAGTTGGACTGGGCCTAGTGTCCTTTTTTAATACGTGTCTTTCAACTGGTGTGGGTCCTGCTCATCTGAAAGTGGCCACTGTCACACCTCTCCTCAAGAAGACTTCACTTGATCGCTCTGTTTTAAAAAATTATCGCCCCATCTCTGTTTTACCATTTATTTCTAAGGTTTTGGAAAAGATTGTGTCTTTCCAACTTCAATCTTTTCTTGCTGTAAATAGTCTATCTGAGCACTTTCAATCTGGCTTCAAGGCTGCCCACAGCACTGAATCTGCCCTTTTGAGAGTGTTAAACGACATCTTTTTAGCCACTGATATGGGTGACTCTGTGGTCCTCGTTCTTTTAGATTTATCAGCTGCTTTTGACACCATAAACCACTCTATATTAATCAATAGACTAGAATCTTGGGTGGGCCTCTCTGGCACAGTTCTAAAGTGGTTCCTGTCATTTTTATCTGACAGGAAATATGTGGTGAGGCTAGGAGAATTGTTCTCTTCCACGGTTTCTCTCCCCTGTGGTCTTCCGCAAGGCTCAATTTTGGCCCCCACTTTATTTTCGTTGTATATGCTACCTCTGGGCTCCATTTTTAGAAAACACGGTGTGTCGTTTCATTTTTATGCCAACGACACGCAAATCTATTTACCTTTTAGGAAAAATTACCCATTGGCGATGACTGCTCTTTCATCTTGCTTAGACGACGTTAAATCCTGGCTCTCTCAAAATTTTTTATCTTTAAATCAAGAAAAAACTGAGGTGATTATTTTTGATCCATCAGAAAATACGAAAGCCCTAAATCTTGACCTAGGACCTTTATCGGCTTTTAGGTATTCACAGATACGGAATCTGGGTCTTCATTTAGAGGACTCGCTAAAATTTGATAAGCAAATTTCTACTGTAATTGGGTCCAGTTTTCATCAACTCCATACACTAGCAAAAATTAAACACTTTCTCACTGACAAGACTTTGGAGATGGCGGTTCATGCCTTTATTACATCGCGTCTCGATTATTGTAACTCTTTATACTGTGGCATATCTAAAACTTAAATTGCCCGTCTTCAAGTGGTCCAGAACGCTGCCTCTAGATTCTTTTTAAAAAAGAAAAAAAAGGGATCACGTCACTCCGCTCTTGAAGACCCTTTATTGGTTGCCTGTTCAGTTTAGAATACATTTTAAAATCGTATTATTTCTCTTTAAATCTCTGCACAATCAAGCTCCCATTTATTTATCTGAATTGCTGCATCAGTATATCCCCTCGAGAAG
>NW_015508504.1:2205-3022 GCF_001515645.1 Sinocyclocheilus grahami | reverse complement strand
GTCATTTTTATCTGACAGGAAATATGTGGTGAGGCTAGGAGAATTGTTCTCTTCCACGGTTTCTCTCCCCTGTGGTCTTCCGCAAGGCTCAATTTTGGCCCCCACTTTATTTTCGTTGTATATGCTACCTCTGGGCTCCATTTTTAGAAAACACGGTGTGTCGTTTCATTTTTATGCCAACGACACGCAAATCTATTTACCTTTTAGGAAAAATTACCCATTGGCGATGACTGCTCTTTCATCTTGCTTAGACGACGTTAAATCCTGGCTCTCTCAAAATTTTTTATCTTTAAATCAAGAAAAAACTGAGGTGATTATTTTTGATCCATCAGAAAATACGAAAGCCCTAAATCTTGACCTAGGACCTTTATCGGCTTTTAGGTATTCACAGATACGGAATCTGGGTCTTCATTTAGAGGACTCGCTAAAATTTGATAAGCAAATTTCTACTGTAATTGGGTCCAGTTTTCATCAACTCCATACACTAGCAAAAATTAAACACTTTCTCACTGACAAGACTTTGGAGATGGCGGTTCATGCCTTTATTACATCGCGTCTCGATTATTGTAACTCTTTATACTGTGGCATATCTAAAACTTAAATTGCCCGTCTTCAAGTGGTCCAGAACGCTGCCTCTAGATTCTTTTTAAAAAAGAAAAAAAAGGGATCACGTCACTCCGCTCTTGAAGACCCTTTATTGGTTGCCTGTTCAGTTTAGAATACATTTTAAAATCGTATTATTTCTCTTTAAATCTCTGCACAATCAAGCTCCCATTTATTTATCTGAATTGCTGCATCAGTATATCCCCTCGAGAAG
>NW_015508504.1:0-2190 GCF_001515645.1 Sinocyclocheilus grahami | reverse complement strand
TTGTTTAACTGAAGAAAGTTCTCGCACATCCAACTGTTAATTTCATCAATGCATTGGCAGAGGGAGTCAATGGGGCTGTAGTCATTTGGAGATAAGGCTAGGTAAATCTGGGTATCATCAGCATAGCTGTGATAGGCAATTTGGTTCTTTCTCATTATTTGACTTAGTGGGAGCATATACAGGCTAAACAAGAGCAGTGCAAGAATTGAGCCTTGTGGGACTCCGCATGTCATGGACGTCCACTTAGACTTGTACTCTCCCATACTCACATAATCTCTGTACACATGTACTCTCCCTTCTAAGTATGACCTGGACCATTTGATTACCATCCCAGAAAGCCCGACCCAATTTTCCAGTCTCTCTAGAAGTATGTTATGATCGACAGTGTCAAATGCAGCACTGAGATCTAGTAGTACCAGCACTGATATTTTGCCAGATTTTATTATCTTAATGAGCGCTGTCTCTGTGCTGTGATGCGGTCGGAAACCAGATTGAAAATTGTCCAGGTATCCATTTGAGTTTAAGTATTTGTTCAGCTGATTAAAGACTACCTTTTCAATAATCTCGCCTATAAAAAAGATTTGATATTGGTCTATAGTTGCTCAATATGGTGTTATCAATATTGCTCTTTTTCAGAAGGGGTTTAACAACTGCAGTTTTCAGGGAGTTTGGAAAAGTCCCAGAAAGAAGTGAGGCGTTCTGTCTGCCTGTCTTCTTGCTGACTTTCAAAGGAGCAATGTCATCAATAACATTCTTAACTTTTGCGTTAAAGGAATCAAGGAAAAGATCAACGGAGCCTCCATAAATAACACACTAGTGTTCTCGTTAATGCATCTCTTTCTGACAGAGACGGATCTAGATTCAGTGGTAACAGAGATCTATATATATATATATACTCTCTTCAAGAGCACTCAGTTACTGAGATTTAAAACTGTTGAAAGAAAAGGCTCAATAAACTATTGCACAGATATAATACACTAGGCATCAATATTTTGTGCTTTAAACTTTTCTATGTGGTGTGCTTTGACTCAGTGTTGCTTCAAGCGAATCAATCAGTGCACGGGATGCGCATAAGCGCTTTATGCCGCTCTGTATTGGAGCCTTTCGTATTATAATACTTTTGTGCAATAAAATATGGCAGCTGGATGCCAGTAATTTACTGTAAAAATGTTTACAGTATTATTACTGTAATTGCATTTACAGTACAATGTCTTTACTGTGTTTTATTTACAGTATTGCTGTATTTTCATTTACAGTATCAGTATTATAGAGTTTATTTTCATTTAGTTAAACATTTTTTACCTGTAAAAAAACAATCCAATTGTGGTACTGCACTGTAAACCATGATTTTTACCATCCCAGCCCACCCCCCCACCAAAAAATCACAATAACTCATGAGCTTTAGTTCTGATAATACTATTTTTAATTGTTGAACATTTTCTTTTTAAAAGGACAAATTACAAATCTTGACCTCTCAGATGCACTACCTTAAAAAAAGGGCATCACCAGAGTCCCCTGAGAACTTTGTATCATGGAAAAACATACACATACTGAAAAGCAAAAATTGGCAAGTGTACTACCAGTCAAACGTTTTTAAAGTCTCTTCTGCTCACCAAGCCTGCAATTATTTGATCCGAAGTAGCAGTAATATTGTGATATTTTACTACTTAAAATAACTGCTTTCTCTGTGAATATCTGCTAAACTGTAATTTATTCCTGTGATCAAAGCTGTATTTTCAGCATCATCACTCCAGTCTTCAGTGTCACATAATCCTTCAGAAATCATTGTAATATGCTGATAATTTTTTACAAATATTATCAATATTTAAAACAGTTGAGAATTTTTTTCAGGATTCTTTGATGAATAGAAAGATCCCAAAGATCAGCATTTATCTGAAATAAAAAGCTTTTGTAACATTATACACTATACCATTCAGAAGCTTGGAGTCAGTATAATTTTTTTCTTTGGGAAGAAATTATAGAAAATACTACTTTTATTTAGCAAGGATGCTTTAAATTGATCAAAAGTGATGATAAAGACATTTAGAATGTTACAAAAAATTTATATTTCAGAAATGCTGTTCTTCTGAACTTTCTATTCATCAAAGAAACTTACAAAAATTCTACTCAGTTGTTTTCAACAATATAATAACAATAATAATGATAATAATAGTGTTCTGAGCAGCAAAT